>NC_087206.1:2821582-2829082 GCF_015104395.2 Macrobrachium nipponense | reverse complement strand
GTAGTTAACATGCACGGGATGTGTTATATGTTTTACTTGTGCCTTGAAAGACACAAATATAAGGGGGATACACAGATTATTTTTTTATTGTGTTGGAGAAATTACTTTGAAATGCCGATGATTGGTGTTGTATCTGTGTTGTGTGGCAATGGTGTTATGTCATGGTGTTGCATGCTGGAGAAATTGTATGTCATAGGATTCAGCAATACTAGTGTATGCTATTTGAATTTCACCCTTACTTGAGATTTTTGCAAGAGAATTATTGCTATGGAGCGTTATTATTATTATTATTATTAATTATTATACTTGAGATGTGTCACGGAGGGTTGCTAAGTATATTATCATTACGGGAGACTTGTTTTTACGAGAGTTTTGAGATATTTCATGGGAGATTATTCAATAATTATTACAGATAATTATTCAAGGAGAATTATTACAATGAATTAATGGGAGAAGTCTTGTGTTAATTATTTGTTGAGTTTTTGTAACTTTGGAGAATATTTTCAGTGATTCTCGGGGATGAGTTTTGCTGAATCTTGATGAATTGGCTGAATCTTGGTGAATTGTGTTGAATCTTGCTGAACTTTTGCTGATTCTTGGAGAATGGACAAGCATTAACATTGGTGATATTTTTTGTACTGATACTGATGATTTTGATGATAGCAATTTTTTTGTGATTTTGTGATAATGATATTTCTGATACTTGATTTTTTTTATACTAATACGTGGGTGCCGTCTAATGCTATCAAGGGAGGTGAAATACTTTTTTTTTTATTTTGGGGGGAACTAACAACACATTTTAGTTTTTTTCTTTTTTTATGAGTTTAGCAGATAATTGCTTGACATCTAGTGAGTTACGGGAGATAGTTAATGGTGCCAGTTGGTTTTTTCTTTTCTCTTTTCTCCTTTTTGGAAATTAGCCATCGCTGACACAAGTTTTTTTTTACCAAGGGTGAATTTGAGTTTATTTTTCTCTCCAGTTAGTGTGAATATTATCTCAGTTCATGACTTAGAGTCATTGTTCGGGAACGTGTTCGTGTTTTAGCTATTTGATGCTATAGAGTAATATATGGGAGAATTTCTTGCACGTTTTGAATGCATACGTAATGGCATACATTTCTTCTCGGATATTTATGTTCCAGAAATTGGGTTTTCTTGCACAATATCCTTGTTGTATTTGTGACAACTTTGTGAGAGATAGGAAACTTGGCTAAGTTTTCTAGTGGCCTATGTCGTAGTGCATATGGAGAAGTCTTGGCTAAGACAATTTGAATTTGGAGTTCTGTTAAATAAGAGTTGTGGCACATGGGTGATTTTTCTAGAATTTTCTAGACAGTTTTATTTGCCGAGTTTTTGCCTTTTTTTTTAGCAATTATGCTAAACGGAGAGAGTTTTTATAGTTTTTGACTATAACATTGAGTTATTCTCTGGAGAATTGGAGTTAGAATTGAGTTATATTGAGATATATTTGGAGTTATGATTGGAGGTATATATTATTTTGGAGTTATATTTGAGATATAATATATGGGAGATATATTTTTGGCCATTTTTGATATTTGCCAATAGTGGTATGAGCTATGTTTAGTTTCAAGTTATTTTGCAGCCATCTTGTTGAAATGGAGACACATATTTGGAGATTATGGGGCAATATTTGTGAGTGTGTGAGTTAGTTGCCTTGAGTGCCACATTTTTTTGGAGATATATTTTTTTGGAGCCTTGTTTTGTTCCGCATGGAGTTATTGGGGAAAGAGAGGTAAATATTTTGTATTGCCGAAATAGAGGTGATTATTCTCTATTCCTGAGTGGTGTTTTTTTTTGTTTTTTTTTATTGACATGTGGCTATTGGAGAAATAAGAGAATAATATTAAGGGGGTGGTTATTAACCACATGGAGGAAATATTTTTATAACCGGAGTGGTGTTATTATTAATATGGTGTCTCATAATGGAGTTGGAATTAATCTTTGGCGGGTGACCCTTTTTTTTTTTGTGGTTATGGAGTTTTTTTCGAGACAAGAGAAGATTTCTGTGGTTCTTTCTTTTTTTTGATTTCGTGACTATTTAGACGCGAATGGCAATACGCATTACGAGTCTTCTGGAGATGTGTGTGCATTTTTTTATTGTCACAAGTGTGTTATTTTTGGAGAAATATAATTTGGGCAGAGTCATGTTGAGAGGGAATAAGTCTTCGAGACAAATTTTTGAAACACATTAGTCATATCCTGGAGTTAATTCTGTGAAATGTGTCAGTTAGACCTTTTTTTTTCTAGAATCATGAGTTTCCAAACTTATGTGTCTGACTGGACAATTTTTTGTGCTGTTGTTAGAGCATGCGTCCGCAGGCGATTTTTCTGCTGACAAGCGATGTGATGAGCCGTGTGCTGATTCTTTTCCTCTGATGGTGATAGATCAGAATTTTTGCAATATCTGGAAATGTTGACAATAGCATTTCACGAAAGCGCATGTGTGAGAGTTTGCTTTCTGGCAAATTCGTGGCTTTGACGTGGAGCATTTCTTGGGGAAAACGTGGGGGATTATGCATGGTTTATGTATATTATACATGTATTATGTATTTTGTGATTGGGGAAATCTTCTTGTGATATCCTTTTTTTTTTTATTATTTTTCTTCCTCTTCCTTGAGAGATATAATTTGGGGGGGATTGAGCTTCAGTAGCATTTTCTTTTTTGGACGGGAGATTTGATTTTACCGGGAGATGTGATTTTTCGAGGGTGTTACTTAAGTAATGGGAGTTGACATTAAGTCTCATTGTAATTAATTTAATTATTGAGCAGTAAAGGGGTTTTTGCTGTTAAAAGTTGGAGATTTTTACTGATTTTGTGGGTTGTTCAATTATTAGAACTTGAGAGACATTTTCTTGGGTCTGGGTGTACGAGATTCTTTTTTTTTTTCCTTGGGCTCATTGCGATTTTTGTCTTTTCTTTTTTTTTCTTGTGAGCACATTCGAGTTTGAAATGTGAGTGCAGAATTCCGTGGAGTTGCTGTGATTGTCGAGTTGTGTGTGTGCTGATTGTTTGTTGAGTTTGGAGAATTGAGTTGGAGAACTTGATGTTTTTTTTTCTTTGAGAGTTGTGATAATGACCTATGATTTAGTAGTCATATTAAAGGGAGTTAATTGGGAGACGTTCAGTTAGTGTTTCTGACCTTTTTGAGATCATTGTTTGATAGAAGTAGTATGTCTGGGTTAATTTTCTTAGATTGACCAGTGACCTGACTGACATACTAACACCAAAAAAGTCGTTCCCCGACACCAGCAAGACGTCCACCAGCCGTGAAGAGAGGTTGCTGCCATGTTGTCCAGGGTGATTACAAGTATTTCCATGATGGTGATCGCGAGAGAGTCCTACAGCGTGTTTTTTGGGGATCTACAGAAGCCGTGAGAAGTCTTCTACGATGAGGGAGGCATTCCGTCTTCCTACAGTTGCTACAGCCTGCTATAGCCTGTTGCTGTCTGTTCAGCTACTTGCAGACAAACGAAGAGGGATATTCAAGAATCCTAATGCAGAAAATATGAGAGAAAATGCGTCTTGTGTTATTGGGAGATTAAAGCGTGATAAGACTTTATTTTATAATGCCAGAGACGTGCAGTTTTACTTATTTTATTTTAAGCCGGCCAGTGTTTTGTGTTATAAGCAATTTTGCTAGGCGGGAGCTAGCATTTGTGCGAGGCCGAGCTATCTGTAAGGCCTAGGGTTTTTGATTAATAATATATTATCCATGCGTTCTCTGTGACCTATGGAATGTGGAGAACAGTGCAGGTTGACGACCTGAGAGTAGCTGACAATGAGTTTCTAGGGGTGGCGTGAGATAAAAGTGATTAGTTCGACAAGTCAATGCACGACAGTTTATGAACTCTTCTCAAAGTGCCTTTGTGAAACTGGATGCAGCTAGAACCGCGAGGCGCTAGCGAACTGTGTGTTCGTATGTGTGTGGTGTGCCTCTTCCCTTTAATAGGTTCATACCCAAGCCTATGGGAGGGATTTTGATAGAGGGCTTCAAGTCACAGGCAAGATGCCGTGGCATTCGCCGGGGGGAGTTTTTATTAAGTGTTTAAGTGTCCGGTTGTCTGGGTAAGTGTTCAAGCCAAAGGGATGGCTTGTTTGATATCTTGTCAAGATGTTCCATTTTATTAACTTTGTCGTTTGAACTTGCTGTGTACTTACCGGGATGTCTGTTATTCTGAAAAACAGACGGATCTATCTTTGAAAACAGACGGAATTTCTATTTTTTTTTCGGTACTTGTGGAATGCAGAGGGACAAGGAATTCCCAGAGGGGTGTAGACTTGTTTTGGTGACTAGACATTGTACTGTTTTGAGTTAGTCTGTCAAGACTGGATTACTTGGTTGATTGATTTATTTATTCTTGTTAATAAACGTTAATGTTATGATGCAACTCTCTCATTTCATTACCTGTTAGAATGGAGAGAAAGAGGTAGAGAGAGAGAGAGAGAGAGAGATTGCCAGAGAGAGAGAGAGAGAAAGGTTATGAGTAATGGGGTCTGCCTTCCGTTTCGTGTCCACGCTTACCTTATGAATACTGGGGAATAATCCCCCCATGTATTATATATATATATTATGATTATATGTGTGTGAAATAAATATATATATATTATATATATAATATTTTATATATATTTTATATATATTTATATATATTTATATATATATATACTATATATACTATATATATATAGATATACATACATATATATATATATATATATATATATGTATATATATATATATATATATATATACATACAGTATATTCTTCAGAATATGGACAGAGTCTTCGGGAAACACAATCAAAAACTCTCAGCCATCAACTCAGATGACAGATGAAGGATTGACGAACGGGGAGCCGATGGATCTGACAAGGGACTCTGATTGATGGGCGATGGAGAAAGGCCCACCCCCCTCCCCCCCCAAACCCCCCCACTCCCCCTCCCTTCCCTCCCCTCCGCCGAAAAATCTTTAGGTATTTAGTGGAAGGGAATTGGTATGCAGTTAGCAGGTGTGCGCGTATGCATGTATATATATATTATATTATATATATATATTTAAATTTTTATATATATATATATATATATATATATAAACCTCAACATCATGAAATGAGCACTCGATCAGATATCAAATGACTTAGAGCGCAGCCCTTAAATAATATACTTGACGAAAGCATTAATGTTATATCGATCGCCAACTACACTATTGCAAATACCTCCCGTGTGATCTACGAGAATTCAAGATTCATAAAAAAAAAAATCCAAGTCTTTATGAATTACATTCGAAAAGTGAAATGACTCAGAGTTATTACGTCAACAGAGCAATTTGCGATTTGATAAGTCATCCATAATGATATTGAGTCCACGCAGTCATGATGTATTTTCATCTGAATTTGAGGAGAGAGAGAGAGAGAGACGAGAGAGAGAGAGAGAGAGAGAGCTGGTTTTCCTTGTAAAGATTTGTCACATGAACTTACAATACCTTTGATCTTTTTCTACACACACAGGTATATATAGGCCGAAGGAGTTTATTTATCCTTCGGCCTAGATTTCTGTATTCCGTCTTATAGACCTAATTATGCTAAGTTCTATTTTCCTTTTGAAATTCTGTTCCAGAGACTCAAGTGTCTAAACGTTGTTAATGATTTGAGTAATTTACAGCATAAATTATCTAACGCCCTACATGATGTATAAGAATTTGAAAGTTAAATGGTATCCTTTTCTTAAGAAGGATGATTTGATAATTCTGAAAAAAAACTGAAAGGAGAATGACAATATCATTATATGTAAACCGGATAAAGGGGTTATCCTTAACAAGCACGACTACAATAGAAAAGTTCTCAACATTCTAGCTGACACCACCAAATTCAAATTATTGGGAGATTTGAATTTTTTTGAGATATTTAAACGAGAAGACAGAATCAATAGATTTCTTAGAAAATTAAAAAGTCTAAAAATCATTAATGAAACAACATGTGATAACCTTTTTGTCACTGGTTCGTCTTTCGGTATCCTGTATGGTCTACCAAAAATACATAAAGAAGGTTTTCCCATTCGCCCTATAGTGTCATCCATTAAAAGTCCTAACTTTAACATCTCTAAAAATATGTGGCCAAAGTGTTGTCTGAATTTGCACATCCTGTTAACACAGTTTAAAAATGGCTACGAATTTCAGGAATTAATTGTCAGAGAAGATTCAGATCTTTACATGATAAGTCTTGACATTGAATCACTTTTTACAAACATAGCAGTGGAAGAAACAATTGAGATGGTTTAGATAAAGTTTTTTAAATACCACATGCTTCATGGATTTGATCGAATTTTATTCAAACAACTTTTAGAACTTGCAGTGCAAGATTCAGTTTTTACGTTTAATCCAAATTGTACTCGCAGGTCGAGGTTTGGCTATGGGGTCCCGTTGGCCTCTATATTTGCAAATATTTTTATGGAATTTTTAGAATCAAAATTTTTAACAGAATGCCCTTCTAATTTTAAGCCACACTTTTATGGAAGGTATGTTGCTGACACTTTTTTATTATTTAAATATAAATGGCGAAGTGAAGCCTTCTTGGATTTTGTGAACAGCCAGCATCATAATATAAATTTTTACTATGGAAACCGATCATAATAACTGCTTATCATTTTTAGATCTAAAGATTGTTAAGGAAGATGATAGACCCAACACTACCATTTTTAGGAAGCATACATTTCGGTTTGGGTAATAATTTTTATAGTTTTTGTTTTTTGAATGTTAAATTAATGCCATCTCACCCTGGTTTTTAGAGCTATGAAATATACCTCAAATTGAAATTTATTTCACGAAGAAATTGAATTTTTAAAGAGGCATTTTTATTAACAATTCTTATCCAGTAAATGTTTTTTATAATGTAGTAAATAGAATTTAAATAATAATTTTCTGAGCAAGTTCCTTCCTATGATGCTAAGAAGCTAGTTATGTACTGTACCATTCCTTTTATATATAAAAACAAATTAGGCGAGCGAATAAGGAAAAATCATTGAAAGTGAAATAGGTTGTTTAAAAATTAAACTTGGTTTCTGTCAAAACCCATTATTGGTTGGCACATTTTTTACACACAAAGAAAAACTACCACCGTTCATGAGATCCGACGTCTTTTATAAATTTTAATTGTCCGGGTTGTCCTGGTAATTTACGTCGGATCGACCAAACGGTTACTAAAAGGGTTGAGATATTCCAGTAACTTAGGTGTTGTTAGCTACAGAACAGGACAAAGGATAACAAACAAAGAATTACCCAATATCCGTAACCACGCCAAAATATGTAAAATTAATATTGATAAAAAACACATTTCTCAATCATTGACAGCGAGTCATAATACATCAAACGACTGGTTCCTTCTCTAAATGCAAACGTGGCTGCTGCCACGTTGTATTTAGCATAACTGAGATCTGGGCCGAGCTGTTTTCAAATCATTCCCTTCTCTACTTGTACTCAGGGT
>NC_087206.1:2812520-2817520 GCF_015104395.2 Macrobrachium nipponense | reverse complement strand
CTCTTTAAGTGATAACATACACACACACACACATACACATACATACATATATATATATATATATATATATATATATATATATATATATATAATTATATATATATATATATGTATATATAATATGGTATATATATATATATGAATATCTTGATCACGAAGTATATAAAACGTGATGCATATTGATAAAATAAAGGTTTTTGGTTTTTTTTGCCACGAAGGAAAAAATGAAAAAGCGAGTTAGCCGAGTACTTTCGGTCCTATTCGGACCCTTTATTGAGGGCATACTGATTTAACAAAGAACACCATAGCCAAAGAAGGCTTAATATACAAACTGACACTACCAGATTAGCCATAAGGGCATTTGAGTCCCTCTACAGAGAGGAGGAGGAGTCATAGGGCTAGCCACAACCTTGAAGGATACCACCCGCAGTAAACAAGTGATTCTTGTTTACTGCCGGTATCCTTCAAGGCGTGGCTAGCCTATGACTCCTCCTCCTCTCTGTAGAGGGAAAAATCGCCCTTTTGGCTAATCTGGTAGTGTCAGTTTGTATATTAAGCCTTCTTTTGACTATGGCGTTCTTTGTAAAATCAGTATGCCTCAGTAAAGGGTCCGAATAGGACCGAAAGTACTCGGCTAACTCGCTTTTTTTTCAGTTTTTTCAATTTTTTTCTTTCGTGGCAAAAAAAAACCCTTTATATATATATATATATATATATATTATATATATATATATGATTATAATCACTTTAGCACGTGATTCATTTATCACATATCCACAGGATCTGCCGACCGGTTTCGCCTTTATTTCCAAGTCATTGAAATAAAGTAGAAACCGGTCAGAACTATACCCCTTCTCTAATTTTACAACTGAGGATATGTGTGATATATATATATATAATATATTTACATAATATATATGTATATTACGTATATGTACATAAGAATTACCCTGAGGTATGTATGTATAGATATATATATATATATATAATATATAAATATATATATATATATAGATATTATATACATACTAATAAGAATTGCCATAGGTTTTTTGCCAACATTAGATTGCTACAGTATCGAACCTTTTAAAGTACAGTGAAACGAAATGCCTTTAGCCACATATATCAAAAGAAAGATAAACTGAACGTATTCCTGAATACCAATTGAGAGGTTTAAAATGTAAAGTGAAGAAAAAGTAAGAAAAAGGATTTTCTTGAGTAAAATAATGGAGTGGAATTAAACATTCGCATTGCACAGAGAGATATATTTAAGTTAGAATGTACAATGCAGAATGAGTCTAAAGTACAAGAATTTATTGAAATATTTATCATGACCAATTGACATGCAAACTTTATGCATAAAACAGGAATTATTATTATTGTATCTATGAATGAACATTAAACATAGAATGTATAAAGCCATAACAATTACTTCTTATGATGAAAGTTTGGATATTATCATTGACTAAGAGTAAACCTAAGTCAATACAAAATGGTACATAACTATGGCATGTTTCTAAAAGGAAGAAACTATTTGAAACTGATATTGAATAGACTATAAAGGGCCACATATCTCAAGGTCTGCTCTTTTATTCCGAGACGCTGTTATTGAATGTGTCACCAATGCGTGAACTTCCCGAATTCTGTTATGAGTAGATTTCTCTCTCTCTCTCTCTCTCTCTCTCTCTCTCTCTCTCTCTCTCTCTCTCTATGCGTTTGTGTTCTTGTATCTCTGGGCATCTATTTTTCTCTATTATATATTTATCATTCTCTCTCTCTCTCTCTCTCTCTCTCTCTCTCTCTATGCGTTTGTGTTCTTGTATCTCTGGGCATCCTATTTTTTCCTCTATTATATATTTTATCCACTTCTCTCTCTCCCGTCCTCCTCTCCTCTCTCTCTCCCTCTATTCGTTTGTGTTCTTTGTACTCGGGGCATCTATTTTTCCTTATATTTAACATTCTCTCTCTCTCTCTCTCTCTCTCTCTCTCTCTCTCCTCTCTCTATGCGTTTGTGTTCTTCTATCTCTGGGCATCTCTCTCTCTCTCTCTCTCTCTCTCTCTCTCTCTCTCTCTCTCTCTCTCTCTCTCGAGCAGATCTCCAGGAGGTAATGCTTACAGTTATAGGGAACTTGAATCAATTTGCCCTTGAATGAATTCAGACTGTAATCAATTCAGCTTTGAATCTGTTCAGCCTTGAATCCATATAGCGTTGAATCAATTCCTTAGGTTTGGTGGTATATGATGAGGATTTATGGTAGAATGGTTACGCAAAAGAAATGTTCAGTTTTGTGCGTTTACTTTGAAAGTAATATCTGCTATATTATTGAGCAAATAAGATGATTGTCATCATTATTTTCAAATATTTTCATAAAACAATATACGGGACAATTTCTCCTTTCCACATTGCAGCCGCACGTACGATGAACTAATTAGAATTTTCTGGAATTTAAGATATTTGTATAATTTTATTTATTTGGAAGGTCGTTGTACTCCTCAATATGTGGGCGTGTCTGTTCATAAATATAATTCGGATAATTCCCTTTTACTCGGACTGAAATTTATAATTGCTAACTTTATAGGCACTCGATGTTTTATTGTTATATCTTAAGTCAGTTTGCATGGTTATGATTGATAGCAAACTATGTAACGGCTAATGGAAAAGGCATAAAAGCTGACTTGACAAATTAACTTTCTAATATTTCTTCTTTATCAGTAGTTAATGGGAATTCCAAAGATGTAATTCTGTAATGTGATCTTAAAACAACTTGAGTTTTACGAAAACAAAAACAACGATTCCCTTTAAAGGAGAGTAAAATCCAGTTTGGGTAAGCGCTGTCAGTGCACCTCGTGCGGTGCACTGTGGGCATTGCTGAAGGTTCTTTGCAGCGTGCCTTCGGCCCCCAGCTGCGACCCCTTTCATTTCTTTTTACTGTACCTCTATTCATATTCACTTTCTTCCATCAGCTGTCCACCTTCTCCTAACAATTGTTTCATAGTGCAACTGCTTTGAGGTTATCCTTTCAAGCCTTTAACCCTCAGTTTCCCTTCCAACGCTGAATGACCCCCATAGGTCCCAGCACTTGGCTTTTGGGGTAGGTTCTATAGTCCATACCATTCTAGTCTGTACTGTGTCGCTTGCTGTAGTGTACATGTATTCATCGTTCAGACTGCTCTTGCGTTAGAGAGAATCGTTCAGACTGCATTAGAGAGAATGGTTCAGACTGCTCTTGCATGAAAGAGAATCGTTCAGACTGCTCTTGCATTAGAGATAATCGTTCAGACTGCTCTTGCATTAGAGAGAATCGTTCAGACTGCTCTTGCATTAGAGAGAATCGTTCAGACTGCTCTTGCATTAGAGAGATCGTTCAGACTGCTCTTGCATTAGAGAGAATCGTATGTAATCCTTACACCTCCCTCGGAGTTTTATCATCAATAAAACGTTCGTATTTTCCCAAATTTATTTCGTAATACAGCTTCCTTCGTTATGAAACATCCTAATATTTATTTCGACATCTCCGGATGTTTAGCCTTGACAACAACATCATCCCTTGAATAAATAAAAATAGTCAATTAACTTATTAATAATACCGTCAGATTCATGGATAAATACATAGAATAAAATAGGTTTATCTATATTTTTATATATATAAAGCTTGGTTTGAAATCACCCCTTGCAAAAACGGCCAAACATAATGTCGAAGAAAAAAAATAATTCAAATTCACGAATAAAAGAAATGATTGAAAGTATATTTAATAACACCTTCGCTAAAGCAAATAAAAGCAATCGGCCCCAGAGAGTGAATCCTCGTCTTTGCCCACAAAATATCGACGCAGCTGCGCAGGAGAGAGAGAGAGAGAGAGAGAGAGAGAGAGAGAGAGAGAGAGAGAGAGAGAGAGAGAGAGAGATCCAATAAAAATCTGTGAGTTACACACGGCGGAAAATGCAAGCCCGTTTGGTGGTCTCAAAACCATATCTATAAGTTGGCCTGGACTTATAGCTGCTGTCAATCACCCTCCAGAAATTCGGTGAAAAATATTCAAAAGCTCCCCCAAACCCAAAACCCTTCCCCCTCCCCTACCTTCAAGCCCCCCATCCCCCTCCCCTCCCCACCCTCCCAAATCCCTCTGTGACGTCCATTGGCTGCCGCAAAAATTGCGGATGTGGAATGGTATAAAAAAAAACGGAAACGTGTAAAAATCACAGAAATTTATTAACGTGAGGGAGACTGAGGCTATAGACGAGTGTCGGGATGGGGTTGTCATATTTGTGCATTTCGTCATAGAATTTTGCCTGATTATATATATATTATATATATATGATATATATATATATATATATATATATATATATATATATAATATATATATATATATATATGTAAGTCTTATCACATCACCGGGATTTATATATACGCATTAAGCTACAAATGTCCTTCAATATCTAATTCGTTCTAACTCGGAATTAATATATTTTCATATATGTCAAGTGAATGGGAATTTTCAAGTTGATAAGAAATTCGTCGGCTCGTGGGCGCGAACCACGGAACCAAGAATTCGGGACGTACAGTGAGGCGCTTTAAACCACAAGGCTATTATATATTATATATACTATTTACACATAAGTATATATGCAGCTATTATGTGTATATATATGTGTGTGTATGTGTGGAGAGAGAGAGAGAGAGAGAGAGAGAGAGAGAGAGAGAGAGAGCACGATAAAGTAAGAGAGATAACAGAAGGATTGATAGGGGAAGAGCAGTATACGTTAAACGAAAAAGTTGGTGTTTGCTGTGGTACAGTAATATAAAATGCTTGAAGAAATAGTATCAAAAAAGGGCTTTATTGATAAAAGGCAATGTCGAGGGTTTAGAAAATGTATGGTTCAGAAGAAAGGATGAGTGAAATGACAAGCTGTCTACTGGAAGCGCTGTAAGCGTTGGAATTATGTAGATAGGAGAGAGACTCGTTTGGTATGAACGTGCGTCTGAGACAATGTGTTA
>NC_087206.1:2802520-2805020 GCF_015104395.2 Macrobrachium nipponense | reverse complement strand
TTTTTAAAAGATAAATGCACCCATTTTTAATTAAAGTTATATAACAGGTGAAGCCTCATGAAGTTGCTGGAATTTTTTTTTTTTTTTTTTTTTTAATCAGAAGTACGCATACAAATAATTTAATCAAATCCGTTTGATTAGCGCCAAACTATTTAGCACAGAGAGCTTTATCAAATATGGCTAATTAGGAAAACGTACTCTAACGAGATTAACAAAAAACCTATTTCAATCAAATTTAATTCAGGACAGCAAAGTCAATATAATGGAAATTGGATCCCAGATAAAGGTAATTTAATTTTGCTTAATAATAAAGTATATTTTCATTAAGTTCCAAAAATTGCAGAACGACTTTGCAGTTGAAATTGTTGGCGATTTCTGCTTTTGCTTTGCATTATTCGTAAGTCGTAAATAATGCAATAATCCCTTGCATTATTCGTAAATAGTAAATAATGCAATAATCCCTTGCATTATTCGTAAATAGTAAATAATGCAATAATGCTTTGCATCATTTATCAATTATATCTGCTAGGATTCCCAATGAATTTATTGACTGGGAATACAGACGGGAATGCTTGCATGACTGTGTACTTCGAAGGGGTTTAGATATTTCTAAGTTACATGCATATTGCATGTGTCACGTAAACATACATGCATACTTCAGTTTTAAGATTGATCTTTTATATGTATATGATGTTATTTATAGCTTACATGTATACATATACATATAAAAATAACTTATACATCTATATAAAACAAATATTTATTTGCAGATTTTATTGAATATTTTAAAAGTTTATACATAATGTTTGAAATAAATCGTGCCTGAACATTTATCACTAACACATTTGCACACTGCAACAAAAACAGGGAGAGAGAGAGAGAGAGAGAGAGAGAGAGAGAGAATATAAAACCTTTGTAAACCAAAGACTCACCATCTCCTCATCATCAGGAACTTGTCATTCAAAACCGCCCCTTGCAGACATCCCATCATGATAATCGCCTTGCCAATTTCAAAAAGGCCTTGACAATTTTATATCCTCGCAAATCGTGCTTTCAAATTTCCTGCGATCTGTGCATCATGCAACGCCAGAGAAACGGATATAATCATTCGATCATTCCAACCCCTCCTTGTTTTCAAGTAGGGTCCGTCCCATTCAGATTTTCTCGATAATCCAATTGCAACCGTTCACACTGTCGTGGTACCGCGTAACGATTAGCGCGAGGAGGAGGAGGAGGAGCAGCGGAGCGGCAACAACCTCACTCGACACGACCGTAAGCAGTACTGAGCTGAGTCGCCTGGGACGACCCTAACCCCCTCGGTGGTCTTTGGACTCGACTGCGCAGAGATGCCGAAACTATATAAATATATATATTTGATGTCTCCTCAATTTCATTCTATCTCCGTTTAAAAGGAGGAAGGGTCATGTGGCGGGCACCTGCCCCCCCCCCCCCCCCCTTTTCCTGCCTAATGTGATTCATTTAAGAGGGAACTCTGTAAGTACGTAGATACGTGTGATTAGCAGCGGCACGCTCTCCAGATGAGAGATTTCAGTTCGAAGATCCGTTTTTTTTTTTTTTTTTTTTTTTTTTTTTTTTTTTTTGAGGCGCTGTTGCTCGGTATTTGAATAATTCAGCTTCTGAAGTTCGCTTTCTTTCTTCTTCTTCTTCTTCTTCTTCTTCGCATTTTAACGCAGATTCCTGCTTTCAGAAATAGGATCAAATCAATTGGCTTATGAAGTAACGAGAATATCTTATCATTCTTGTTTGGAAATGAAATTCGGTAGATAGACAGAGATGCAACCGATAATATGAATAACTGGAAAAAAAAGCTCATAATGCAATATATGTGACCAAAACTTCGTCCTTCTCTCTCTCTCTCTCTCTCTCTCTCTCTCTCTCTCTCTCTCTCTCTCTGTAGATGTTTGATTCTTTCTCGGCGAGTCGTGTAAACAAAGACTGATTCGTTTACGCTCTAAAAATTAAATGAAATAAGTAGAAAAAGTTGTTGATATATAAGTTAATAAAGCTTAATATAAAAAATTTATGGCTAGTGAGCAATAAGTTGTTCATTGATGTATATTTGTTGGTTATCTGTGAGCTGTATATTACAGCGCGAGTGAGTATTTGTTATCTACTTTGAATTAGTTGAAAGCCTTCTCTCTACTTGAAGTCTTTTTTTTTCTATCTCTCTTTCTCTCCCTTTAGAGATTTTATCGCCGGAAAGTATGAACCTCCCAATGGTGTGCAAGTCTCTTTGAGATGAGACTGCCAGTCCATGTCTATTTTCACCACAGCTTATCGACCACCAAGTACTTCATTCAGTGTTTAGTGTATCAGTCGAGTCGTTTATCCTGAGAATCATATGTATATATATATATATATATATATATATATATATATATATATATATATATATATATACATATATATATATAGATTATACGTATATATACTATATTAAGATAATATATATTAATATATATATATATATATATATATA
>NC_087206.1:2795020-2800020 GCF_015104395.2 Macrobrachium nipponense | reverse complement strand
AAATATTGTGCATGTCTAAACAGTACAGAAAAATGATTTCTAATAAAATATAGCGTACTCATTTTAATTTTCGTAGGTGAAACCAGGCGCTTTTTTCCGTAGATTTTAGCGCAAGCCTCGACTATGCTGGGGGTCGGATCACGCCTTGTTTTCTTTTTTCATTTCATTTTTTTTTTCAGTCAGTTCATCGCCGAATCTCTTACTCAGAGTCATCTCGGTGAAGGAACGAGTTCGCGAGAGGAGTGAATTTGCAAGTAATTACGATTTGCCACGAGGCCACACTCCCAAAAATATTGCCCAAAACAAGGGGTGGGCCTTGCTATTTTCATCGCATACCGCTTTAATAACACACACACACACACACACCCCATCCCCCAACCCCCTATACCCTCGTGGGTCGTTATCGGATTTTTAATAGCATTGACCCAGATATCTATGAACGCCAAACTCACTTGGCATGTTTAGTTTTCCCATTCTCTTCGTCTCGTCGTCTTCCTTAATTTTATGATTCTTGATTCTCTCTATCTCTCTCTCTCTATCTCTCTCTCTCTCACTCTCTCTCTCTCTCTCTCTCTCTCTCTCTCTCTCTCTCTCCTTCGATTTTACTTGTTGTTCAACCTTTTCGTACCTTCCTTTATTTAATTTCAGTTTTGTCCTGGGCTTGTGGTATACCTGTATATTTACAGGTAGATTGGATATATATATATATATATATATATATATATATATATATATATATATATATATATATACATATATATAGTATATATATAATATATATATATATATATATATATATATATATATATATATATATATATATGTATATATACACTTACATATATGTATACATACATATAAACAGTACTTGAAAATAGTAATTAGTTCACCATCTCATCGTAACCAGGAATTAAATGACAGTACTTAAGTTAAACGAAACAATAATTTAAAAAAAACGAAAGAAACTGTAAAAAGATGAAAATGAACGGGAGAAAGAGAACTTTATAGATTTCCGGTAACGTGGTCCAGTGGCCGTGAAATCCACTAAAAAGGTTCCAAATTTGATAAGTCCAATATTTTCCTTTCACTGAAGCTGATCCTGATTTCGCGGTTAGGGAACAGTCGCCCGGGTTTTCGATCGGAAGGAACTCGACAGGGTTGCTAAATAAATAAATAGACTTTCCGTTATGATTTCTGAGAGAGAGACTTCCGTTTTCGTAAAGTAAATGTCATTTCGAATCATTGGTGGTTTTGGATTAGGAGAAACTCGACCAAGTTATTGAAATATAAAGAAAACATTTAATTATTATTTGTGTGTGTTACTGAATGTCATTCTAACTCCATCTGCATTCGAAGAGAGAGAATTACGGTTTTGTAAAGCAAAAATCACTTCGATTATGATTAATATTTATCGAAAAGCTGAACATTTTAAAAATACAATTCCGAGGCCAGTTTATACCTTACTGAATTTTTAAACAAATCGACCATTATCTTTTACTGCATTTCATAAATGTATCCCTTCAGTCAGTTAAGATAAATTAATATTCATATCTTGCTATAGATATTTGTTAATATCGTTTCAAACATAACTAATTCTAATTCATCCATATTTGTACGTTTTCTGTAGTACTTAAAGCTATTCGGTAAAGTTTCAATTTTATCAGTTTGATAAGGAAACTCTCAATATCATTCCATATACCTTCGTTGATTTCGTTATAAATATAATTATTTCTCATTCTTGCATATCTGAAGCTCTTAAATATAGTCTTATCCCGAAAAATACTTATCCACTTTATTTCGGACCCTCTAATGGTCACTACTCACCCGACAAATCACCCATTCCCTGATACTATGAAACTCTAAACAAATTATCCATTTTATTTCGGACCAAGTACTGGAAACGCCTCACCCGACGAATCACACATTCCCTTGCGCTCGACAACCATAAGCTGATAATTGAATTTCTTTCAGATTATTAATTTTAGCTCTTACCGGTGACCTAGCCATCTTCTTTCTCATTCTCCACGTCCAGCTATTATTAGATCTGCCTTTATCAGTCAGATGTTGTGAGCTGGTGTAAAAAGAATGACATAATTGCTTTCCTTTTATATTGAAGCACGCCAGCGATTCTCGATACAGGGATAATTTGACATTAAAATCCAATAAATTGGATGAAAAAAGAAGAACGAATTCCGAGTTAATGCAAGAGAAATATTTGCTGATATATCAAACTCTCTTTAGCCTAATCGTAATTTTGTTAGTAAATTCAGTTTCGACTGAAGAACTCAAATTCTCTAGGAAATACTTTTTAAAAACTTACTCCTTTTAGGGAATATCTTTTTAAAACTTAGTTATTAAGTTCATTTTTGAATGAATGGGTCAAGTTCTTTGAAAATTATATTTAAAAAAAGTTCAGTTAATTCAATTTTGATGGAATAAGTAAAATTCTTTATAATCTATCTTTAAAAAGAAGTTTATATTTTTAAAAACTTAGTTAATAAATTAAGTTTTGATGGAATAAGTCAGATTCCTTAGAATCTATGTGTACAGAAAATAAAGTCAGTTCATAAATTCATTTTTGGTCTGATAAGTAAAATTCTTTCAAAACTATATTAAAATAACTCAATTAAAATTTTTAAAAAACTTAGTTAATTCAGTTTTGTTGTAATAAGTAAAATTCTTTAGAATCTATGTTTACAGAAAAAAAAACAACAAAGTTCATAAAATCAGTTTTGGTCTGATAAGTAAAATTGTTTAAAAACTAAATTAAAACAACTCAGTTTAAATTTTTAAAAACTTAGTTTTATTCAGTTTTGTTGGAATAAGTAAAATTCTTTAGAATCTATGTTTACAGAAAAAAACAACAAAGTTCATAAAATCAGTTTTGGTCTGATGAGTAAAATTCTTTAAAAGCTATATTTTGAAAAAAAGAATAAATAAAAACTTGCTTCAAAGTAATTAATGACAAAAGGACAGTTTCCAAACGCGGTGAGAATCTAATAATGATTTTTAGCGTCATTATGAGACATCGGATTTTAATTTCGAGATCACGTCAAACGTGATGTGATGTTGGGGGGCGGGGGAGGGGGTTGGAGGGGGAGGGAGGGTGGGGAGGGGTGTTCTAGGTGGGAGGGGGGGAAATGAAATGCCAGGGGATGGGGGAGGGTGAGGTTCGTACTTAATTTTTTAATAATTTTCGGTTAATTTTCGGCTAAAAGTCAGAGCTCCGGTTGATTATCAAACTATATTTATATTCTACTTTTAAGTTTTTTTCTTTATGGCAGCGGACGATAAGTCGGCCACTGCTGTTTATGATACTATTTGATGTTCAGCTTTGAATATTTCTTATAATTTGTAAGGAAAATTCAAATATTGTGATTGCAAAATTCTATTTAATATTCAGCGTTGAATATTTCTTATAATTGTAAGGAAAATTCAAATATTGTGATTGCAAAATTCTATTTAATATTCAGCTTTGAATATTTCTTATAATTGTAAGGAAAATTCAAATATTGTGATTGCAAAATTCTATTTAATATTCAGCGTTGAATATTTCTTATAATTTGTAAGGAAAACTCAAGTACCGTTGGTTGTAAAATTATATTAACATACAGCGTTAAATTTATCTTATAACTAATAAGGAAAACTCACGTGCTTTTGGTTATAAAGTTGTATTTACTTTGGTTATAAAGTTATATTTACTTTCAGCGTTGAATTAATCTTATAACCTATAAGGAAAACTCAAGTACTTTTGGATACAAAGTTATATTTAAATTCAACATTGAATTTATCTTATAACCTATAAGGAAAACTCAAATACTGGTTATAAAGCTATATTTTCATTCAACATTGACTTTTTCTTATAACCTATAGGGAAAGCACAAGTACTGTTGTTTATAAAGTTATATTTGTATTTAATATTGAATTACTTTATTACCTATAAGGAAATTCAAGTACTGTTGGTTCTAAAGTTATATTTATATTCAGCGTTGAATTTTCCTTTATAACGTATAAGGAGATTTAAAATATTGTTGGTTATATAAATGTATTTGCATTCAACGTCAAATTTTCCTAATATCACGCGAGGAAAGCTCAGCTCCTTGTATGATGCTGTCGTGTAACAGATATATAAATTTATATATTTTTATGTTGCGTTCCAGAGGAATCATGTAATCCTATTCATCTGAACAACATTCAATCACATTTCAAAGGCGATGAGTTTCAGATCATGACTGAACGTATTACCTGAGACTAGAATTAAAATAAAAAAATATAAAAAAAACGAGAGCTGTTGATTTCTGGAATTCTATCAATTCAATTCACACTGTGTGCATTGCAAAGTGACCTACTTGTATCCTTTACGAGAATGAGATATTGCTTGCATGTACTCCCCGAGATATCCCTGTAATGAAATCGGGAATTGAGAGCGACAATCGAAATGTTATGTCTATGAAAAGAGAAGCGCAGACGCGAAATGAAATCAATTTTGCATACTGAAAGCATCGCGCGTCGAGGAGACGTGTAATTGAAGTGCGATTCCATTGTCGCTGCAAATGAAGAATGCTTTTGAAACTGAGAGGCTAAAATCTTTTTTTTTTTTTCATATCTGGCGTAGCTTTCGAGTAGAATTGCAGGGTAAGCCTCGCTCCATCTATTTGGCGTCGCGGAAACAGGACTGACGACCTCATCCTTCTTGTAAATTTGAAGAGTGATGGAGAAGCTTCTTGAAGTATTGTATACAAACTGCAATGTGAAAGCCTAATGCGTATAATGTTTTGAGAAACCACAACTGCCGTATTAGTATCATTATGGTAATCAGAGTTTAAGATATAATACCAAAATGAAGACAAAATAAACTGAATTGTCAGGACAACTTATCACGTAAGTTAATCCAACTCTCAGTTCAAATTTTAATTCCCTCACCGTCGTTCGTAAAGTCACCTCGTGCTTGTGCTTGTTTTCTCTCTATTCAATTCATTTCCCGTCTTTTGAAGTTTGCA
>NC_087206.1:2782520-2785020 GCF_015104395.2 Macrobrachium nipponense | reverse complement strand
TCGCTACTGAATCCTACTTGCCTTCTTACTTAGTAGCACAGAAATATATAAACATATATAACATTTTTGCTACAACCAACAACAGCTTTCAGCAATAATATACTACAATATTGGCAAAAGATGTTGGAAATTCTGATAATCTGTAGTACTGTAGAGAGAATGGTATTGTACATATAACAAGAATATTTCGCCTTTCAACTAGATAAAAACAACATAATAATAACAATCAAAACAAATATATTTCTAATATAAAAAAAGATAAAAATAAAAATATAGTAATAATGAAATTCTAATAAAAATAAACTATTAAAATATAAATTAAAATAAAGATAATGAAAATAAAAATAAAAATAATTAAAATAAAACTAAATAACGATGATAAAATAATAATAAAAAAGAAAAAATAAATAAAAAAATTTAAATAAAACACTAAAATAAGAATATAAGAAAATAAAAATTGAAGCAAAAATAAAATAAAAACACTACTGACAAAAAATAATCAAATATAAAAACGATTAAATAAAATTGTAAAAAATTATATAAACGAAGATGGAAATAATAAAAATAAAAATAATAATAATTGTAATAAAATAATAAAAAAATAAAGATAACAATAATTTAATATAATAACAAACATTCACAAAACTTAGATATGAATGAAACTCAAGGCTACAGGTTTGACGGGAAACAAATACGAATAACAAAAATGCAATTTGTCCCGTTGATTTATGGTGACAATATAATATGCCATAAATTTTTATGAAACATTACTTCTACTCTCGTACATTTGACAGTTCATTATTCCACCCAAAGTTCTCAAAATGTCATTAATAATAGAGAATTACGTGTGATAAATTACATTATTTTAAAGTTTTTTTTAGTAAGTCTTCTCATCTAAGTTTTTAATCAGATATGATGCTTATTTAAATTTAAATTGGAATTCCAAGTCAGAGGCCATATAGGCTTGATCAATAATAATAATAATAATAATAATAATAATAATACGTCACTGAATTTCTTGGTGGCTCTGATTAGTTATCCTTTAATTTCTAGAGAAAGAGAGGGAAAAAATGGATAAGTATCAAGATCTGAAAATAGAAATAAGAAGGATATGGGATATGCCAGTGGAAATCGTACCCATAATCATAGGAGCACTAGGCACGATCCCAAGATCCCTGAAAAGGAATCTAGAAAAACTAGAGGCTGAAGTAGCTCCAGGACTAATGCAGAAGAGTGTGATCCTAGAAACGGCACACATTAGTTAGTAAGAAGAGTGATGGACTCCTAAGGAGGGCCAGGATGCAAGCCCGGAACCCCACACTATAAATACCACCAGTCGAATTGGAGGACTGTGATAGAGCAAAAAAAAAAAAAAAAATAAAATAAAATAATAATAATAATAATAATAATAATAATAATAATGACGTACAAACTATCCAAAAAACTTAATTAACATAAAAAATCTAATCAATAGAGGAGAATTACGTGAGATAAATTACATTATTTTAAAGTTTTTTTAAAGTAAGTAAGTCTTCTCATCGAAGTTTTTAATTAGGATATGATGCTTATTTAAATATGAATTGGAATTTCAAGTCAGTGACCCTGTGGGCTTGCTTAATAATAATAATTAATAATAATAATAATAATAATAATAATAATAATAATAATGATAATAATAATAATAATAATAATAATAATAATGACACACAAACTACAAAGAAACTGAACATAATTTTTTTTTTTTTTGACCAGCGTTCCACGAAGCCATTCTGAACAATCGCCTTTTCTCCCCCTGCCGCTCCCTATTCCCCGGCTCGAAGGTCCACGAGAAAAGGAGTAAACAAAGTATTTACGCAGCCATGCACTAAATCATACATTCCCTGGCCTGCGAGTGACCCCAGAGCATTCGGAGAGAAGAGAGAGAGAGAGAGAGAGAGAGAGAGAGAGAGAGAGATAGCAGTGCCATGCACTGGAGCCTATTTGCTGAGGCAAAGGGAATGGTGACATGTGTCCTCTTTCCATCGGCTTCCAATAGCTATCAGGCAGCAAATGATATCCGTGGGAAACGCGGGCCCAGTAAGAGAGAGAGAGAGAGAGAGAGAGAGAGAGAGAGAGAGAGAGGAGAGGGGAGGGGGGGAGAAGGGGGGAAGTTGAACTCGAAATGGGTGCATTTGACGCGATTGTTAAAATATTCGTGCATATCAATGTAACGTGCAGTTGTGTGCGTGTGTGTGTGTGTGTGTGAGAGAGAGAGAGAGAGAGAGAGAGAGAGAGAGAGAGAGAAGGAGAAGGTTTGGGGGGGGGGGGGGAAGAACTCGAAATGGGTGCATTTGACGCGATTGTTAAAATATTCGTGCTTATCAATGTAACGTGCAGTTGTGTGTGTGTGTCTGTGTGTGTGTGTAGAGAGAGAGAGAGAGAGAGAGAGAGAGGTGGGGGGGAAGTTGAACTCGAAATTCGGTGTATTGGATACGATAATTAAATAATCGAGTACATCACA
>NC_087206.1:2772520-2777520 GCF_015104395.2 Macrobrachium nipponense | reverse complement strand
TTTTGTTTTTTTTTTTATTTTCATTTTTATTTCTATATAGTTTTTTTTATTCTGTTGTCCATGATGGAAGATATTGTTACAATAACATTCTTTTTTTTGAGGAATTTGATTCATATTATTATTATTTATTATTATTATTATTATTATTATTATTATTATTTTATTATTATTATTATTATTATTATTATTGGGATGTTGACATAAATTGGATAAAAATTATTTTGGTTTCGTAAGTTTTTTATTCACATCTCTACAATCAAATAAACTGTAAAAGTAATATTCTTTTTTATTTTATTTTGAGGAATTATTATTATCATTATTATTATTTTTTTTTTTTTTGGTCTATCACAGTCCTCCAATTCGACTGGGTGGTATTTATAGTGTGGGGGTCCGGGTTTGCATCCTGCCTCCTTAGGAGTCCATCACTTTTCTTACTATGTGATTATTATTATTATTATTATTTTTTTTTTTTTTTTTTTTTTTGTGCTCTTTCACAGTCCTCCAATTCGACTGGGTGGTATTTATAGTGTGGGGTTCGCCGGGTTGCATCCTGCCTCCATTAGGAGTCCATCACTTTTCTTTACTATGAGTGCCGTTTCTAGGATCACACTCTTCTGCATGAGTCCTGGAGCTACTTCAGCCTGTAGTTTTTCTAGATTCCTTTTCCAGGGATCTTGGGATTGTGCCTAGTGCTCCTATGATTATGGTTACGATTTCCACTGGCATATCCCATATCCTTCTTATTTCTATTTTCAGATCTTGATACTTATCCATTTTTTTTTTTTTCCCTTTTTCCCTTTCTTTCTCTTAACTCTGTGTCCCTTGGTATTGCGACATCAATGAGTGATACTTTCTTCTTGACTTTGTCAATCAACGTCACGTCTGGTCTGTTTGCAACGTATCACCCTATCCGTTCTGATACCATAGTCCCAGAGGATCTTTGCATGATTGTTTTCTTTCTATCACTCCTTCAGGTTGGTGCTCGTACCAACTTATTACTGCAAGGTAGCTGATGTTTCTTGCACAGGCTCCAGTGGAGGGCTTTTGCCACTGAATCATGCCTCTTTTTGTACTGGTTCTGTGCAAGTGCCGGGCATTCGCTTGCTATGTGGTTTATGGTTTCATTTTTCGTATTGCATTCCTACATATGGGAGAGATGTTATTTCCGTCTATCGTTCTTTGAACATATATGGATCTTAGGGCCTGATCTTGTGCCGTTGTTATCATTCCTTCAGTTTCATTCTTGAGCTCTCCCCTCTGTAGCCATTGCCATGTGTCATCGCTGGCTAGTTCTTTAGTCTGTCTCATGTATTGTCTGTGCATTGGTTTGTTGTGCCAGTCCTCTGTTCTGTCTATCATTCTCCTGTCTCTTAGTATATTTGTGGGTCTTCACTCTAATTTATAGTCCTCTTCCCCATGACTCTTTAGCCACTCGTCTTCACTGGTTTTCGGATATTGCCCCCAGTGCTCTGTTCTCGATGTTGACGCAGTCCTCTATACTTAGTAGTCCTCTCCCTCCTTCCTTTCGTGTTATGTATAGTCTGTCCGTATTTGCTCTTGGGTGTAGTGCTTTGTGTATTGTCATATGTTTTCCTGGTTTTCTTATCTATGCTGCGGAGTTCTGCCTTCGTCCATTCCACTATTCCTGCGCTGTATCTGATTACTGGCACTGCCCATGTGTTTATGGCTTTTTATCATATTTCCGGCGTTGAGTTTTGACTTGAGTATCGCCTTGAGTCTCTGCATATATTCTTTTCCTGATCGTGTCCTTCATCTCTTGGTATTTTATATCCTCCTTCCATTATTCCCAGGTATTTGTATCCTCTCTCATCTATGTGTTTGATGTTGCTCCCATCTGGTAGCTTTATCCCTTCAGTTCTCGTTACTTTGCCTTTTTGTATGTTGACTAAGGCGCATTTTTCTATTCTAAACTCCATCCTGATGTCCCCAGATACAATCCTTACAGTCTGAATTAGGGTATCTATTTCCTTGATGCTCTTACCATACAGCTTGACTGTCGTCGCCATGAACATCAGATGGTTGATTCTGTTGCCTCTTTTCTTGAGTTGGTAACTGGCATCCATCTTCTGTAGTACTTTTGTCATGGGGAATCATGGCTATACGAAGAGTAGTGGGGACAGTGAGTCGCCCTGGAAGATCCCTCTCCTGATATTAACCTCTGGCCAATCTTATTCCAGAGCTTGTAAGTATTGTAATTCCAGTTGCGCATTGAATTTTTTAATAGGCTGATGGTGTTTTCCTCTGCCCCATATATTTTCAGGCATTCTATTAGCCATGTGTGTGGTATCATGTCGAAGGCTTTCTTATAGTCTATCCATGCCATGCTTAGGTTGGTTTTCCTTCCTCCTACTGTTCTTCATTACCATTTTGTCTATCAGGAGCTGGTCTTTTTGTGCCCCTACACTTCCTTCTGCAGCCGTTTCCTGTTGGTGGGGGATGCTGTTTGTCACCTCTAGATAGTTTGTATACCTTTCACTGTTGATACTTGTTAGTAACTTCCACATTATTGGTAGGGCAGGTGATAGGCTATATTTCCCTTACTCTTGTCTTGGGGGGTTTTTGTACTAAGGATGTTATTTTTCTTCCTGTGGTCATCCATTTGGGTGCATGGTGATTTGAGATACAATGCTGGAGTTGTTCTGCTATTCGTGGGTGTAGGGCCTTGAAAGTTTTTGAGCCAGTATCCATGAACTTCATCAGGACCTGGGGCTTTCCAGTTTGGCATTTTCTTTAGTTGGTGTCTGACTGTGTCTGTCATGATCTCTGTTTTATTCTCCCTGTTTCTTCTTCCTTGACTTCCTGGAGCCATGTTGCATGTTTGTTGTGTGATACCGGATTGCTTCATATGTTTTCCCAGAGTCTCTTGCTTGGTTCGACTTCAGGAAATTCTGGGAGGTTGTCTTCCCCTCTTAGTTGGCTGCATAGTCTTTTCTGGTTGGTTTCTGAATAGTTTGTTCTGTTGGTAATCCCTTATTCCTGTTCATGTATCCGTTGGATCTTATGTGGATTTGGCCTTAAGCCTCTGTTTTACATCTTCTATTGTGTTGTTTTAGTCCCCCTCTCTTGTACTTTGGTATTTCTCGTTCAGTTCCTCCCTTGTTTTCTTGCTTCTTGGCCTGTTTTCTGTCATCTCTTTCAGTTTACTCAAGTCAGATCTCATCACCATGATTTGCTTTTCCAGTCTCCTTTTCCAAGGAGGTTGCTTTTTTGGTCTCTGTTGGGTTGGTTGTGCTGGTGGTGTTGGTGTTCGAATCCCATCAGTTCTGCTACTAATCTTGCTCCTGCATATGCCAAGATATTTGTTTCTGTGATACTGATGGTGTGTATTATTAATGGCCCATTATTTCATTGACCTCACTTGTTTTCTGCTTAATTTCTTGGTGTTGTATGCTTTCATGGAGGACCCTACCCCATCAGGGATAGGTACTCATTTACAGCTGAGTAGACTGAGGAAATTATGGTAAAGATCTTTTCCCAAGGAATCAACGACTGACCAGCCCAATGTTGCTTAACTTGACTTAAGTCCATTGACGACCTAACCCAACTCTTCCACGGCGCCACATATTATTATTGTTATTATTATTTTTTATTATTATTATTATTATTATTATTATTATTATTATTATTATTATATTATTATTATTATTATTATTTTGTTCTAAAGGGTCCACAATAATACAAAGTGTAAAAAAGTCTGTGTATAATTTTGAAGACTTTACAGAAAGCTTTCGAACCCTTCCCTGGGTCATCTTCAGTCCAAATGAAGAAGACGTTACGACAAGTACAGAGGTAAATTTAACGAGCTAACGACCGTTGTCAACGATCTTTTACGTCTCTTGTTTTTAAATTTACCTCTGTACTTGTCGTAACGCATTCTTCATTTGGCGGACGGAAGATGAACCCAGGGAAGGGTTCGAAAGCTTTCTGTAAAGTCTTCAAATTATACACAGACTTTTTACACTTTGTATTATTGTGGACCCTTTAGAAACATTATATATACTCTCGTGATAGAGAGTTTTTCCCTACTATATTATTATTATTATTATTATTATTATATTATTATTATTATTATTATTTTCTTATTATTATTATTATTATATTATTATTATTATTATTATTATTATTATTATGTAAAACTTAGTTGGAAAGAATTTCTCTACTATTTGTATCCTTTAATTTAAAAAAAATGCTCTTATTACATTCTCTCATTCCATAGAACTTGAATTTTGAATTATTATGTTTTTCAGTCTAATAAGAACTATTTGTTTGTTTTTTTTTTTTTTTTTTTTGCTATTTACAAAAGCCTTCTAATGCTTTCAAGAATTATCAAACTCAAAACCCCCCTTTTAGGCAAGAGCCCGTTCTGTGCTGGCATAAGGCCATCCTACCCTGAATCACCTCTGTCTTTCAAAATAACTTCATATAAGCAATATTTTCTGTGAAACATACAGCTCTTTTCTTATCATAATTAATAAAATAAAAAATAAAAAAGGCAATATTACATATACAGTAATCCCAATTGCTCTTGAATTCAACTATTTTTTTCTGTTGTATCTGTAATTACTTTCCGGTGAGTAAGCTAAGTTATTTTTCAATGAGCTAACCAAATATTAATTCCTTTCATTTACAAACTAATTCACCTTTTTTTTTAATTTACTGCGTGTTAATTAACAAAAAGCTAGGTTCACTAGAAAGGTAATATCCATTTGCGCTGTCAAGCGAGAATTAAACTGTGTGAACTAACAAATTGCCAAAGATTGTTTTGTTTGATAAAGTGTTTACTCCTTTGTATTCTTGACTGAAATACCATATTCTATATTCAATTTAAAATGGTATCTATTAGCCAAATGAAAGTACCTGAAACTTTTAATAGGCGTGGGTCTATTGGGACGAATGTATTCATATGTAAATTCACCTGTGCTTTGTGCACATTTTAATGTTGCATTCCGGGGAAAAAATTGCGTCTATTTGCATACCAG
>NC_087206.1:2747520-2765020 GCF_015104395.2 Macrobrachium nipponense | reverse complement strand
ATCTTTATTTATGGATTCCTTCAGAATTATTTTAATGTAGAAATAGACCCCCTTATGAAAGTGCATTAGGTAGAACGAAGAATTATCTTTAAAGAAAGTCAGATTAATCTAAAATAACTGGAAGGATAGAGAGAAGAATTATATTCAGTATTTTATTTTCTTTAAAGAAAGTCAGGTTAACCTAAAAATAAATGGAAAGATAGAGAGAAGAATTATACTCGATACTTCACTATCTTTAAAGATAGTCAGATTAAGCTAAAAGAATAACGGGTAAGGTGGAAAAAATAATTACATTCGATACTGCACTATCTTTAAAGAAAGACAGATAAACTGTAAAAAATAATAGCATCAATATCCTGATGTTATTGTCAGAGTCCTGACGTGCATTCTTTTCACAACAGAACTCTAGTGACCAACGGTTCCATCCAGAAAATGCAGACGGCAATACATTAAGGGCATTTCCATAATCAGAATGAGTTATCTCCAGCCACCCTTGACGTAACCAGGACTGACTGTGCCACGCCCTTTGAAACATGATAAAAGTTCAGGATGAAATGCAGGCGATATACGTCCTTTGCTTTTGGCTCGAACAAAGGAACAACAAAGGCGGTTGCCTGGTGGATCTCTCTCTCTCTCTCTCTCTCTCTCTCTCTCTCTCTCTCTCTCTCTCCCTGCAGGGTTGATTTCCCCTTGCACTCAGTCCATAAGGGTTTCAGCTTAAACTATAAAGAAACAGAGAGTCAGTATATCAAGAAGTACATTGAATTGCAAATTCAATATCAATGTCACAAATAGATCAATTGAAGCTTCATTATTATGTAATAATTTTATTGCGCCCGTCGTATTGCAATGCCATTAAGTCTAAATATTCTGAGAAGGTACATTGCATTGCAAGTTCAACATGCAAATGACAAATTGCTAAATTGCAGCTAATAATTTTATTGCGTCCGAAATTTTACTTTACAATACCTTGAGGCCAAAATAGAATAATTGCAATATACCCCGAGAAAGAAAGCTCATAAGGTTGATATTTGTATAATTATACTATTCTTGGTTGCCCTTAAATTCAGTCTGCAGCCATTGCAAAAAAAAAAAAAACAAAAAAAAAAAAAAAAAAAAAAAAAAAGCAATTCATATCATCCCATTTAAAACTAAAATAAACCCAAAATTCTCGAAAAGGGAACTGGGCCAAAATTGGGCTATTTCTTGCCCTCGTCTCCCCCTCTTCCGGTGGGATGATTAACGAGCATCATTAATCACGAAAGAATTAGTTAATGTGTTCGCAAGGTCATCGAGAGACGTAGAAAGAACAGCCAGAAGAGGCCTTTGTAGAAATGATTTGTTTCCTTGTTATTATTATATGAATTAGTTTTATATATATTTATAATAAATATAAAAAAATTTATTAATCTGTTATTATATTATTATTATTCAGAAGTTAAACCCTATTCATATGGAACAAGATTATTATTATTATTATTTATTATTATTATTATTATTATTATTATTTATGCTGGAACCAACCCTCTTTTAAACATGTTTTATTAAAAGTGATTGCTGCCACCGCTGCATTAATTTTATAAAGGTTCTTCTCTATTTTTCTAATTATTGTTTTCTCATTGTTGCTTAAAACTGGTGAGCAACGCATCGAAGGTTGACATATCTCAATTAGGTAATAGTAAAAAACGGTTAGATTTTTATTGGTAAAAAATTTTCCAGTGGTTTAGTCAAATTTTTGGGTATATCCCGTAGAGTTGATTACAGGTAGAATTGATGTTAAATTCTATTCGGTTTTTATTCTTTTCGTGGGGCCGCGACGTTTCGTCTGAATAAACCTCAAACATCTTCTTGGGCGGAGATAGGTGAAAGGGATGAAGTGAGAGGGTGAGTCCGACTGCTTCTATTGTGGCGGTGCAGTGGGGGTCTTCGTGCCGCTGCCTTTTCATTGGCTATTGGATGGGGAGCTGCTTTTGATTGGCCGCCTGGCTGCAGGCTGAAGTCAGCTCCCGAGCGCATGCTCAACAGGACGCACCGATCTTCTCAGCTGCATAGCATCACGCCGGGCTCAGTTTGATTGGTCAAAGGCCGCGTGGACGTCACCGCTGGTATATTCATGGTATTAATGTCGTCTTCGGTGTTATTTTCCTCTTGAATTGGGGCGTTTTCGGGCGGAGATATGGTGAAGTTTGCCGTTACTGGAGTGTTCCTTTCGCATGCGTCGTACTCATGGAGGGCTTTTGCTCCTGGATGAGTAAACGCTTCCAGAAGGCGCAGACGGCGAGGGTCGGGTCTCTCCCTATATCCTGGTGTTGCAGATAATACAGTCGCGGGAGATTGTGTCTCGGTGGGCGGTGAGGGCGTGATTCTTGATAGCCCCTTCTTGGGCGTGACAGGAGATTTTCTCTTCGCAAGACGCATGGCAGTCATTCCAATGTACTTCCCAGGACATCCTCGGGCGGGGCATATACTGTGTTCGTCTGCTTGAGGGGGTCTCCTGATGGCGGTGAGGGGTTATTTTTCATGATTAGGTCTCTTGCTTTCGGTTTGGTAATATATTATAAGGTCCTTCTTCGATGGGGAGGATGTTCTCCTTAATGATCTTCTTCATCCGCCTTCTCCTCCTCGCGGTATTGAGAGTGCATGGAGGCCTTATAATATATCTTGATGTTTCTTCGGTGGTGGGGCGGGGTTGTGGGTCTTCTTCCTCATTCGAGTACCATTTTTTCGAGGGCGGTGCGCACTTCTCGGTTGATGAGCTTATTAGGAACATATCGTTATTGCACGAGCATCTGTGAAGCTCTATCAAGCTCGAGGTTGTGTGTCCTGCCAGGTAGAACAATGGGAGAGGGCCCTTTTCAACAAAGGCCCTGACGGTAGTAAAGCTCTTAAACCTGTCAGGACACTCGCTATCCCGTTGAGGCACATTCCTAAATTTTCTCTTCTTCGTGTAGACAGAAGTGTGGAGACCGTCTTGTCCTCGTTATAAGGACGTCGAGGAAGGGGAGCCGATCGTTGGTTGCTAAACTCGACTGTAATAGTTTGGCACGCTGCATTGCTGGAATCGGCGACGAAGGGCTTCTACCTCATACCTGAGTGTCGACTAGCACGAAGATATCGTCACTATGTAACGGCGTATTTGCGGGGATGCTGGCTCTGGGCGAAGACCCTCTCTTCTACGGCGCCCATATAGAAGTTGGCAAAGAGGACTCCGAGGAGAGCCCATGGCAACGCCATCTTTTTTCTGACGGAACATCTGCCTCGGTGGGTGGAGAAGGGGGGCCCTCTTTGTACAGATGTCCAGCAAGGTGCGCCAAAGAGGCTTCTGGGATATTGAGTGCCGTGGGGCCGGCGACGGGTCTCGGTAGACGCGATCCATGATGATGTCCGATGGTCTCGTCAACGGGAACGTTGGTAAATAGGGATTCTACGTCGAGGATTTGGGATGCTATGATGCCAGTGCCGGGGGAGTCCGCGAATTTCTTCAAGGGGAACTTCCACCGATAAACTCAAAATTTGATTGAGGCGCTTGGCCAAGGTGTAAGGTGGTAACGGGGCGGGCGTACTGGCTGATAATCGGGGCGGAGAGGGTTGCCTTGTCCTTATGGGTTTTCACGTTCCCGAAGAGGTAACCAAGGCTGAAGTACCCTTGGATGCTGGGCGGAAGGTGGACTGAGTTGGTTGCCGCATTTATGGTACTGATGACACGGTTGGCATCCCTTATTATTATTATTATTATTATTATTATTATTATTATTATTATTATTATTATTATTTTTTGGGAAAAACTGTCTATCACGAGAGTTTATACAACGTTCTAAGGGGTCCACCGTAATAAGAATATTAGAAGTGGTTTATAAATAATATACACATTTCTATTATTGTCGACCCCTTAGAAAATTATTATTATTATTATTATTATTATTATTATTATTATTATTATTTATTATTATTATTATTATTATTATTATTATTATTATTATCAAGAAGATGAACGCTATTCAAATGGAAGAAACCCACAGGAAGCCAATGCCTAGAAATTCAAGCTTCCAAAGAATGTTGCGTTAGGTATGAATTGCAAATTTTATTTCCAGTGGTTGTATGGTGTACTTCTATTGACTACCAGAGAGAGAGAGAGAGAGAGAGAGAAGAGGCAATGTTAACTACAATTATTTTTTACTCTTTTCATAAAAATCAAAATCAAGACGTAATATAAAAAGTGGGAAATTAGTACTCGAAAAATGAAAATTACGATATGCGTCACTAGGATGGGAATGAATAAGACGAAATGAAAGGAGCTCCTTTTGAACCGATATATATGCCGCTTGAATGTCTTCCAGATGCCAAAATAAAAAAGCAAAAACAGTTATAATAATTCTACATCTCTTCTTTTACCCCACATTCATGGACGTAACTAACATTTGCATCGTTCCTTTTTAAATAAACTCGACTGAAGCTTTCAATTCGAGTAATCTCGTTCGAGTTTTCCTTTCATCCCAAAATACGGCTCATTTTAGCCCCCACCCCCTCCCCCCTCCCACCCCCCTCCCCCCCTTCTCCCCACCAACTACAAAAAAAGGAATAAGTAATGAAATGCAGTTTTTATTTCTTCTTATAATTCTTTCGGTTGAAGCATCGCTTTATCTCTTGTTTTGTGAACAATGTTTATCGAACTTTTCGACTTCGCTGCAAATGAATTCCTGATGCGTTTTTAATGAATGATGAGTGGTCAGTTTTTATCCAAATAGCATTTGGGAGTTAATCACTGGACTTGCAAAGTATCTGTCTGTTTTGTGTTTTAGGGAACGATTGGCCATTTTTAACTTTGGGACTGTTTTTCTATTTATTATCTTTTTTATAGAGAATGGGTCAATGTTTAATGAGCTGCCAACAAAGATTGATGAACTTTCTTACGGTAAAATTTGACGAGTTCTTGATGCCTGATAAATATGAAAAGATAGGATGGTAATTCCTTCTTGTGGATTATCAATTATAAACTGATATTAAGCAAAGCTATTTTTCTTTCAATAATTAGCATATAATAACTAATATGAATTCATAAACATTAAAAGACTTTACGTTTTACGATTTTACAAATTCCGATGTAAAAACAAAAAAAATTGTTTTGTTTAAGTGTAAAGTAAATATTTGGTGATGTCCAGATTTTTTGATTGAGTATAAAATAACTTTTCACGTTCCGGCAACCACAGATCATTGACTGGGTATTATTAGAGCTGTTTTCAGAACAAGAGCCCGTGCCAGCACAAGGTTGGTTTTAGATAAAAAAAAAAATGACCGGGTGATCATGAACCTATTTTCACGTGACCTGATTTTTTTTTAAAATTCAACTGACGACAGATTTAGTCAACCAGCAAATCAGTAGCTCATTGGCTGTAGTAAATTATATACAAAATATATGTTTTAGTATATACATTTTTTTTTCTAAAGCCAGCCTTGTGCTGCCAGGGGCTCTTGCTTTGAAAACAGCTCTAATGATACAGTCTTGAAATACAATACTTACTAACGTAGTCAATGATTTGTGGTTGCTGGAAGATGGCTCTCTCTCTCTCTCTCAACTCTCTCTCTCTCTCTCTGCTCGCTGGGTAGAGAACGACCTTCTGAACTACTACACTCTTTGCTACTTTACTCTCAGTGCTACATTAACCGTTGTTGAGCTAAACGTATATATTTCAGGATATTTTTTGGTTCTTGGATTTTTCCTTAAGAAAATTATAATAAAGGAATTATTCTTGTTATCGAATTCCAATGTATTTTTTCATAATCTCAAGATTTTTCGTTTCAACATCCTCTCTCTCTCTCTCTCTCTCTCTCTCTCTCTCTCTCTCTCTCTCTCTCTCTCTCTCTCTCTCTCTCTCTAAATATGAAAGCTTCTTCCCTTTTACTTTTCAAGCCATTTCAAAAAGCACTTCATCCTTAATAGTGAAGAACAAGTTAAGATATATATGCATATATATATATATATATATATATATATATATATATATATATATATATATATATATATATATATAACACTATTTTAATGTTATTAATTTTTCACTGGGTATTTTTTTAGCATCTAAACTATTGCAAGAACTACCATTCAAATTCGTAACAGCGTTAGTTTTTAAGATTTTGACTTGACCAACTTTCTCAAAAATCAAATATGGCCCTGAGCTGAAATAAAGGATATTATTATTATTATTATTATTATTATTATTATTATTATTATTATTATTATTATTATTATTATTATTATTATTATTATTATTATTATTATTATTATAACTGAATCGTTTTTCAAGGCTCCGAATGTAAGATCAACCACAGGCAGACACAATTTGCTGTGGCACAAGAAAGTAGATGCTCACTTACTATCGATTTTCAATAAGACTCTGTAAACGACATCCGTTGGAAGCGTAACCTTATAAGATAGAAGAAGAAGAAGAAGAAGAAGAAGAAGAAGAAGAAGAAGGAGAAGAAGAAGATCGGCCTGCAATTGTTTCTATTGTTCTCGCTGGCCAAGCAGTCGAGTTTCAAAGACGATACTCTTTTCATTCAATCTTTCTTTCTTTCTTTCTTCGTCTTTTCTTCTTCTTCTTCTTCTTCTTATTATTATTATTATTATTATTATTATTATTATTATTATTATTATTATTATTATTATTATTATTATTAAGGGGGAAAGCATTTAGCTCTCTGATTTTAATCACAAAAGAATACGTGGTAAATAATGTCCTCTTGACTATACATCTTGTGGCCATAACTGTCCGTTTTCGTTGTGGTCAAAGCATTTTGCATAATGAATATAAAATAGTACATGAATTATACGATGTTAATGTACATATACAGACATAAATGAATGCAATATACAAGAGCGTCGAGGTAATATTCATTTGGGAGAAAAACGAGTAGAAGCAAACATACGTGTAGGTTTTGCTTTTAATTTTTAAAATGTTTGTTGTTTTATCCCATTTTCATTTCTATTCTATTTTATTGACAGTTATTTTCGGGTAACCCTTTTCACTGATATACTGGAACCCCCTAATTTTTTTATATAAATATATATATATACTATGTGTGTGTATAATCCTTTCTCCATTGATAAATACAGAAGTGTTCAAGCAAATTAGGATTCACTGTAACCTTGCCTCCGTTTGTTTAAAAAGCGGAGAGAGAGAGAGAGAGAGAGAGAGAAGAGAGAGAGAGAGAGAGAGAGAGAGAGAGAGAGAGAGAGAGAGAGAGATGAATTATGAGGAAGAAACCAGGGCTGTGTTCATAATGAAAGACTTAATTGCTTTGATGTTCAGGAACTGAATATTTTAGCCTCCTCCTGTAAGTATTCAGTCCTGGGATCAAAGGGCGCCTATTGCAATTACTAAACCTGCAACACAGAGTGCAAGGCATTAGTCAATTTTAACCTTTTGTGATATTCTGCTTAACGTTTAAATCCAGTCCATTATTGCTCATATAGAACTTTTATCCGACCTTTTGATTTTTTTACTTTTAGTTTTCAGTAAAAGAAAACTATTTCTGTCCGCCCTTGGATCTAAAACACTACTAAAGCTAGATGGCTGCAAATTGGTATTTTGATCATCCACCCTCCAATCATTAAACGTACCAAATTACAACATGCTAACATCGTTAGTTTTTATTTCATTTAACATTAAAGGTTGCCATGGATCGTGCATCCGGCAGCACTTTCCGGAGGCATGGGACGCACCCTTACTCTACCGTGTCTGGCGAGCGACTGAAACGCTACGGGTCATAGCTGAGGGTTTTATACAGCATTATGCGTTGTATGGAAAACTCGATTGCGCCAAAGAAACTTCGGCGTATATTTTACTCGTTGAAATGTTTCAAGTCGGGATGTTGATTTCCCATTTTACATTCATTTTTTTTTTTCTTAGAGTTTCGAAAGTGAATTCTGATGGAATGAATCTCCTGCTGCCACTCTCTCCCGAACTTATAATCTCTTCGTGTGGTGAATCAATTATTCTTTTCGTCTCTTGACTGGACTTTGGATCATTTGAACTAGCACCTTTTTGTGATTTTTCATTTCATCAGAGTTTATTTGCAGAAGAGTTTTATTACTAGATTTACGTTTTCACTAAAACATCATCTCCGTTAAAAGTGACAGAAAAAGTAAAAAAAAAATATTGTATTCATTTCATCTTATTTATTTGCAGAAGAGTTTTATCACTAGATTCACGTTTTCCACTCAGTCATTATCCCTGCTAAAACATGACTGAAAAAATAACATTTTTTTTTATTTTTTTCATTTCGTCATTATTTATTTGCAGAAGTTTTATTACTAGATTTGCGTTTTCACTAATAACTCCATACAGGGGAAAATAAATAACTGACTTATTTCAATATAAACTTGGGCAATATCACAACTATTTTCTGAATGCTATCATTTTCCCGAATTTTCCTGACACGTGTCAATCTTTTGCATTTCAGATAATCGATTCCAATTTCAATGATTTACGGACATGATAATCTATTTATTTATTTATTTATTTATTTGTTAAAATATTTTTCTTGTTCATAAGTGAGATCTCTTCTTTCTGCATTACCCTGTACCTTATCCTAGTGCTTTTTGAGCACCATATTCTTTGGAAGCCTGAATTTTAAGTCTGTGGCCCCTGTGGGCTTGGTCCATATGAAAGGGTTCATCCTCTGCATGAAATGATAATGATAAGTGGTACGAACACCAACCTGAAGGAGTGATAGAAAATGATCAAGCAGAGATCCTCTGGGACTATGGTATCAGATAGGGCGGTACGTGCCAATAGACTAGACGTGGTGTTGATTGACAAAATTAAGAAGAAAGTATCACTCATTGATGTCGCAATACCATGGGACACCAGAGTGAGAAGAGAAAGAGAGAGAAAAGATTGATAAATATCTGGACCTGACTAGAAATAAGAAGGATATGACATACGCCAGCGGAAATTCTAACCATAATCGTAGGAACACAAGGCACGATCCCAAGATCCCTGAAAAGGAAACTGGAAAAACTAGATGCCGAAGTAGCTCCGGGACTCATGCAGAAGAGTGTGCTACTAGAAAAACATCACGCACAGCGAGAAAAGTGATGGACTCCTAAGGAAGCAAGACGCAACCCGGAACCCCACACTTTAAAAGACCACCTAGTCGAATAGGATGACTGTGACAGGCAAAAAAATCTATATAATAATAATAATAATATATACGTTATGGGACAAAAAAAGTCATTCTTTGTACATAGTTTTTTAAGTATTATTACAGTTTTATTCGCCCTACTGAAATTCCAAAGAGAAAGAATTTCAGGCTACGAAATCACTATATTTTCATATTTTTTTCGTCTGTGGGCCTTGTAAGATAAACAGAGGGAACTACGCCATTAAGTTAATTACATAGTTCCTTAAATAAATAAAGAATTTTGTTTTGTGTATATATATATATATATATATATATATATATATATATATATATATATATATATATATATGTGTGTGTGGTGTGTGTGTGTGTGGGTGTGTGTGTGTGTGTGTGTGTGTGATGTGAGTGTGTGAATAACTAAATAAATAAATAGATAATATTATAATTCAATAAATAATACACAAAGAAATAACAATAAGAAAAATAAATACAAAAAATAACAGTAAATAATTTGATAAATAAATAAATGAAAAAATAGAGGCAATGTTAACTACAATTAGTTTTACTCTTTTCATAGAAATCAAAATCAAGACGTAATATAAAAAGTGGGAAATTAGTACTCGAAACGGATGAAAATTACGATATGCGTCACTAGGAATGGAATAAGACGAAAGAAAGGAGCTCTTTTGAACCGATATATATGCCGCTTGAATGTCGCCCCAGGTTCCAAAATAAAAATGAAAACAGTAATAATAATTCTACATTCTCTTCTTTTACCCACAATGACGTAACTAACATTCGCATCGTCTCCTTTTTATAAACTCGACTGAAGCTTTCAATTCGAGTAATCTCGTTTCGAGTTTTTCCTTTCATCCCAAAATACGGCTCACTTTATTTAGCCCCCTCCCCCCCCCCCCCTCCCCCCTTTCTCCCCACCACCGCAAAAAAAAAATGGAAAAATTAAGTAATGAAATGCAGTTTTTATTCTCTTATAATTCTTTCGGTGAAGCATCTCTTTATCTCTTGTTTTGTGAACAAATGTTTATCGAACTTTCGACTTCGCTGCAAATGAATTCCTGATGCGTTTTAATGAATGAGGAGTGTCAGTTTTTATCCAAATAGCATTTGGGAGTTAATCACTGGACTTGCAAAGTAATCTCTCTGTTTTGTGTTTTAGTGAACGATTGGCATTTTTAGCTATGGGACTGTTTTCTTTTCATTATCTTTATAGAAAATAGGTCAATGTTTAATGAGCTGCAACAAAGATTGATGCACTTTCTTACGGTAAAATTTTGACGAGTTCTTTGATGCCTGATAAATATAAAAAGATAGGATGGTAATTCCTTCTTGTGGATTATCAATTATAAACTGATATTAAGCAAAGTTTTTTTTTTTCTTTCACTAATTAGCATATAATAACTTAATATGAATTCATAAACATTAAAAGACTTTACGTTTTACGATTTTACAAATTCCGATGTAAAAACAAAAAAAATTGTTTTGTTTAAGTGTAAAGTAAATATTTGGTGATGTCCAGATTTTTTGATTGAGTATAAAATAACTTTTCACGTTCCGGCAACCACAGATCATTGACTGGGTATTATTAGAGCTGTTTTCAGAACAAGAGCCCGTGCCAGCACAAGGTTGGTTTTAGATAAAAAAAAAAATGACCGGGTGATCCAAGAACCTTTTTCACGTGACCTGACTTTTAAAAAATCAACTGACGACGGATTTAGTCAAACCAGCAAATCAGTGGCTCATTGGCTGTAGGAAATTATATACAAAATATATGTTTTAGTATATACATTTTTTTTTCTAAAGCCAGCCTTGTGCTGCCAGGGGCTCTTGCTTTGAAAACAGCTCTAATGATACAGTCTTGAAAGACAATACTTACTAACGTAGTCAATGATTTGTGGTTGCTGGAAGGTGGACTCTCTCTCTCTCTCTCTCTCTCTCTCTCTCTCTCTCTCTCTCTCTCTCTCTCTCTTTCTCTCTCTCTCGCTGGGTAGAGAACGACCTTCTGAACTACTACACTCTTTGCTACTTTACTCTCAGTGCTACATTAACCGTTGTTGAGCTAAACGTATATATTTCAGGATATTTTTTGGTTCTTGGCCTTAAGAAAATTATAATAAAGGAATTATTCTTGTTATCGAATTCCAATGTATTTTTTCATAATCTCAAGATTTTTCGTTTCAACATCCTCTCTCTCTCTCTCTCTCTCTCTCTCTCTCTCTCTCTCTCTCTCTCTTAAATATGAAAGCTTCTTCCCACTTTTCAAGCCATTTCAAGAAGCACTTCATCCTTAATAGTGAAGAACAATTAAGATATATATTGCATATATATTATATAATATATATATATATATATATATATATATATATATATATATATAACACTATTTAATGTTATTAATTTTTCACTGGGTATTTTTTTAGCATCTAAACTATTGCAAGAACTACCATTCAAATTCGTAACAGCGTTAGTTTTTAAGATTTTGACTTGACCAACTTTCTCAAAAATCAAATATGGCCCTGAGCTGAAATAAAGGATATTATTATTATTATTTTTTTTTTTTTTTTTTTTTTTTTTGCTCTATCACAGTCCTCCAATTCGACTGGGTGGTATTTATAGTGTGGGGTTCCGGTTGCATCTGCCTCCTTAGGAGTCCATCACTCTTCTTACTATGTGTGCCGTTTCTAGGATCACACTCTTCTGCATGAGTCCTGGAGCTACTTCAGCCTCTAGTTTTTCTAGGTTCCTTTTCAGGGATCTTGGGATCGTGCCTAGTGCTCCTATGATTATGGGTACAATTTCCACTGGCATATCCCATATCCTTCTTATTTCTATTTTCAGATCTTGATACTTATCCAATTTTTTCCCTCTCTTTCCTCTTCAACTCTGGTGTCCCATGGTATTTGCAACATCAATGAGTGATACTTTCTTCTTGACTTTGTCAATCAACGTCACGTCTGGTCTGTTTGCACGTATCACCCTATCCGTTCTGATACCATAGTCCCAGAGGATCTTTGCCTGATCGTTTTCCTATCACTCCCTCAGGTTGGTGCTCGTACCACTTATTACTGCAAGGTAGCTGATGTTTCTTGCACAGGCTCCAGTGGAGGGCTTTTGCCACTGAATCATGCCTCTTTTTTGTACTGGTTCTGTGCAAGTGCCGGGCATTCACTTGCTATGTGGTTTATGGTTTCATTTTTCGTATTGCCACCTACATACATTGGGAGAGATGTTATTTCCGTCTATCGTACTTTGAACATATCTGGTTCTTAGGGCCTGATCTTGTGCCGCTGTTTATCATTCCTTCAGTTTCCTTCTTTAGCTCTCCCCTCTGTAGCCATTGCCAATTGTCATCGCTGGCTAGTTCTTTAGTCTGTCTCATGTATTGTCCGTGCATTGGTTTGTTGTGCCAGTCCTCTGTTCTTTCGTTTCTTCTCCCTGTCTCTGTATATTTCTGGGTCTTCGTCTGCTTTTATTAGTCCTTCTTCCCATGCACTCTTTAGCCCACTCGTCTTCACTGGTTTTCAGATATTGCCCAAGTGCTCTGTTTTCGATGTTGACGCAGTCCTCTATACTTAGTAGTCCTCTCCCTCCTTCCTTTCGTGTTATGTATAGTCTGTCCGTATTTGCTCTTGGGTGTAGTGGCTTTGTGTATTGTCATATGTTTCCTGGTTTTCTGATCTATGCTGCGGAGTTCTGCCTTCGTCCAGTCCACTATTCCTGCGCTGTATCTAGATTACTGGCACTGCCCAGTGGTTTTATGGCTTTTGTCATATTTCCGGCGTTGAGTTTTGACTTGAGTATCGCCTTGAGTCTCTGCATATATTCTTTCCTGATCGTGTCCTTCATCTCTTGGTGTTTTATATCTCCTCCTTCCATTATTCCCAGGTATTTGTATCCTGTCTCATCTATGTGTTTTGATGTTGCTCCCATCTGGTAGCTATTATTATTATTATTATTATTATTATTATTATATTATTATTATTATTATTATTATTATTATTATTATTATAACTGAATCGTTTTTTCAAGGCTCCGATGTAAGATCAACCACAGGCAGACACAATTTGCTGTGGCACAAGAAAGTAGATGCTCACTTACTATCGATTTTCAATAAGACTCTGTAAACGACATCCGTTGGAAGCGTAACCTTATAAGATAGAAGAAGAAAGAAGAGAAGAAGAAGAAGAAGAAGAAGAAGAAGAAGAAGAAGGGAGAAGAAGAAGATCGGCCTGCAATTGTTTCTATTGTTCTCGCTGGCCAAAGCATCGAGTTTCAAAGACGATACTCTTTTCATTCATCTTTCTTTCTTTCTTTCTTCGTCTTCTTCTCTTCTTCTTCTTCTATTATTATTATTATTATTATTAATATTATTATTATTATTATTATTATTATTATTATTATTATTATTATTAAGGGGGAAAGCATTTAGCTCTCTGATTTTAATCACAAAGAATACGTGGTAAATAATGTTCCTCTTGACTATACATCTTGTGGCCATAACTGTCCGTTTTCGTTGTGGTCAAAGCATTTTGCATAATGAATATAAAATAGTACATGAATTATACGATGTTAATGTACATATACAGACATAAATGAATGCAATATACAAGAGCGTCGAGGTAATATTCATTTGGGAGAAAAACGAGTAGAAAGCAAACATACGTGTAGGTTTTGCTTTTAATTTTTAAAATGTTTGTTGTTTTATCCCATTTTCATTTCTATTCTATTTTATTGACAGTTATTTTCGGGTAACCCTTTTCACTGATATACTGGAACCCCCTAATTTTTTTTATATAAATATATATATATACTATGTGTGTGTATAATCCTTTCTCCATTGATAAATACAGAAGTGTTCAAGCAAATTAGGATTCACTGTAACCTTGCCTCCGTTTGTTTAAAAAAACGAGAGAGAGAGAGAGAGAGAGAGAGAGAGAGAGAGAGAGAGAGAGAGAGAGAGAGAGAGAGAGAGAGATGAATTATGAGGAAGAAACCAGGGCTGTGTTCATAATGAAAGACTTAATTGCTTTGATGTTCAGGAACTGAATATTTTAGCCTCCTCCTGTAAGTATTCAGTCCTGGGATCAAAGGGCGCCTATTGCAATTACTAAACCTGCAACACAGAGTGCAAGGCATTAGTCAATTTTAACCTTTTGTGATATTCTGCTTAACGTTTAAATCCAGTCCATTATTGCTCATATAGAACTTTTATCCGACCTTTTGATTTTTTTTCTTTTAGTTTTCAGTAAAAGAAAACTATTTCTGTCCGCCCTTGGATCTAAAACACTACTAAAGGTAGAGGGCTGCAAATTGGTATTTTGATCATCCATCCTCCAATCATTAAACGTACCAAATTGCAACCTGCTACCATCGTCAGTTTTTATTTCATTTAACGTTAAAGGTAGCCATGGGTCGTGCATCCGGTAGCACTCTCCGGAGGCATTGGGACCCACCCTTACTCTACCGTGTCTGGCGAGCGACTGAAAGGGGGGGGGAAACGCTACGTCATAGCTGAGGGTTTTATACAGCATTATACGTTGTACAGAAAACTCGATTGCGCCAAAGAAACTTCGGCGTATTTTTTACTCGTTGAAATGTTTCAAGTTGGGATGTTAATTTCCCATTTTACATTCATTTTTTTTCTTAGAGTCTGGAAAGTGAATTCTGATGGAATGAATCTCCTGCTGCCACTCTCTCCCGAACTTATAATCTCTTCGTGTGGTGAATCAATTATTCTTTTCGTCTCTTGACTGGACTTTGGATCATTTGAACGAGCACCTTTTTGTGACTTTTCATTTCATCAGGAGTTTTTTGCAGAAGAGTTTTATTACTAGATTTACGTTTTCACTAAAATCATCTCCGTTAAAAGTGCAGGAAAAAAAGTAAAAAAAAAATATTGGATTCATTTCAAATCATTATTTATTTGCAGAAGAGTTTTATCACTAGATTCACGTTTTCACTCAGTCATTATCCCTGCTAAAAAATGACTGAAAAAATAGCATTTGTTTTTTTATTTTTTTCATTTCGTCATTATTTATTTGCAGAAGTTTTATTACTAGATTTATGTTTTCACTAATAACTCCATACAGGGGAAAATAAATAACTGACTTATTTCAATATAAACTTGGGCAATATCACAACTATTTTCTGAATGCTATCATTTTCCCGAATTTTCCTGACACGTGTCAATCTTTTGCATTTCAGATAATCGATTCCAATTTCAATGATTTACGGACATGTCAATTTATTTATTTATTTATTTATTTATTTATTTATTTATTTATTTATTTATTTATTTATTTTTTTTATTTATTTATTTATTTTATCATTTTATTTTATATATTTATTTATTTATTTATTTTTTCATTTATTTATATATATTTTATTTATTTATTTATTTATTTATTCATTTATTTGTTAAAATATTTCTCTTGTTCATAAGTGATATCTCTTCTTTCTGCATTACCCTGTACCTTACCTTAGTGCTTTTTGAGCACCATATTCTTTGGAAGCCTGAATTTTAAGTCTGTGGCCCCTGTGGGCTTGGTCCATATGAAAGGGTTCATCCTCTGCATGAAATGATAATGATAAGTGGTACGAACACCAACCTGAAGGAGTGATAGAAAAACGATCAAGCAGAGATCCTCTGGGACTATGGTATCAGATAGGGTGGTACGTGCCAATAGACTAGACGTGTCGTTGATTGACAAAATTAAGAAGAAAGTATCACTCATTGATGTCGCAATACCATGGGACACCAGAGTAGGAGAGAAAGAGAGAGAAAAGATTGATAAATATCTGACCTGAAAATAGAAATAAGAAGGATATGGGATATACCAGCGGAAATTCTATCCATAATCGTAGGAACAACACAAGGCACGGATCCCAAGATCCCTGAAAAGGAACCTGGAAAAACTAGATGCCGAAGTAGCTCCGGGACTCATGCAGAAGAGTTTGCTACTAGAAACATCACACACAGCGAGAAAAGTGATGGACTCCTAAGGAGGCAAGATGCCAACAACCGGAACCCACACTTTAAAAGACCACCTAGTCGAATAGGGTGACTGTGATAGGCAAAAAAATCTATGTAATAATAATAATATATACGTTATGGACAAAAAAATTCATTCTTTTGTACAAATTTTTTAAGTATTATTACAGTTTTAATTCGCCCTACTGAAATTCCAAAGAGAAAGAAGTTTCAGGCCTACGAAATCACTATATTTTTTCATGTTTTTTTCGTCTGTGGGCCTTCTAAGATAAACAGAGGGAACTAACCCATTAACGTAATTATACAGTTCCTTAAATAAATAAAGAAATTTTGTGGTATATATATATATATATATATATATATATATATATATATATATATATATATATATTTATATATGTGTGTAGTGTGTTTGAATAACTAAATAAATAAATAGTAAATATACAATTCCATAAATAATGCACAAATAAATAAACAATAAGAAGAAATAAATACAAAAAATAATTTAATAAATACTTTAATAAATGAAAAAAAAAATATGAAAAAAAAAATATTAACTAAGTAAATAAAAAAAAGAAATAGAAAAATAGAAAGCAGAAATGGGGAAGAAAGGAAAAGATAACAAAAAAATTAACTTTTTCAGTAATTTAATTCCCCAAGGGACCTCACTTCTCTCCTTCGTGGCTCTAGTGACACAGGCGGAAATAACTAGATCGTTAGAGAAATTATCCGGTTCCTTTCTTAGGAAATAAAAAAGAAAGCTGAGAGAGAAAGGAGGCATCTCACTTTCTTCCCAGTAATAAGGACGGGGGGGCGGGGGGCGGCGAGAGGGGTTGGGGGGTCGTTTGCAAGTGGGGGGGGAGGGAAAATGGACGGTCTCCGGTGATGAAGTGGAAATCCTCGAGGGGATTTTGTGTTCGGCCAAATTCTCGGAATTATCGCTACATAGATTCTGAGATAATTGCTCATTTTTTTTCTAACTGTCCGTGAGATTAAGTCTTTAAAGTTCGTCCTGATCACCGCAGATAGACTTAGGGAGTAAGGCTCTCTTGTTTTCCTCTCAGAAGTAGCTGATATTAGAGATAATTTATAGTACTTAAGTCTTAAGTCAAAGAATTACTTTCATTGCATTATTAAATAGAGGGTGAACGGTAACTTTTTTTTATCTCATAATTAGGAGATATTAAGGCTTATCTTGAATAATTTCGAGCACCTTTATTCATTCAAGAAATTTAGAAACTCAAGTTATCAGTCAAAGAATGAATTTTATTGCATAACTAAATAGAGTTTAAGATGACTCAAAATTTTCAAATTATTGTCAAAAACTATGATGACCATATGTTTACT
>NC_087206.1:2740020-2745020 GCF_015104395.2 Macrobrachium nipponense | reverse complement strand
AAAAGAATATGAGTCTCTTGGTCAAGGTTTTTGAATAAACGACAGGCATGCAAACCAGACGAATTGTAAGTGAAGGTAAATGCTACGAGAAATGAAAAGGTAGAGGATTTGAGTACTCTTATATTTTATAGTGAGTGAAGTTTCATTTTTTCTTTGTTCGGCGAGAGAGGGTCCTAGAAGACTAATGTTTCGTTAGTTGAATGAATTATTAAATGCTGAGAATGGGAAGTTCAGTTATTTTATGAACTGCTGAAATTGTTACAGCTGCGTCCTTGGAACGTATCTGTCTGATATTTTTTTTTAGTTATTTAATTTTTTTTTAAAGAACAGTGTTAATGTTAAATTTGCCTTATTTAAAAGAACGGTGTTAATATTGAAAACTGGCAGAAATATTGTGTGAAATTGAAGGAGGTTGGAACATGGAATCAACGTATCTCTCTCTCTCTCTCTCTCTCTCTCTCTCTCTCTCTCTCTCTCTCTCTCTCTCTCATACCCCAGAAAAGAATGTTATAAATAAAAAAAATTTTCTCTTTCTCTCTCTCTGTCTCTCATACCCCAGAATAGAATGTTATAAATCTCTCTCTCTCTCTCTCTCTCTCTCTCTCTCTCTCTCTCTCTCTCTCTCTCTCTTTTCTCTCTCTCTCTCTCTCACCACACACACACACACACACACCACAATATACAAAGTTATAAATAAAAAATCTCTCTCTCGTCTACCCCTCCTCTTGTTTTCTCTCTTCTCTCACTCACACACACACACACACACACACACACACACTCCATTACAGAATGTTATAAATAAAAATCTCTCTCTCTCTCTCTCTCTCTCTCTCTCTCTTACTCAAGTATATTATACGTTCCACCTGATCAAACAGCTCCCGCTAGAAACAAGCGAAGTATCACAGTGATGACGTCAGAGCCAGCGAGCATGGCCTCCTTGATGGTTCCTCGTCGTTTCCAACGACGTTGGAACTCATCCACTGTTCACCTGAGTTACCGTCGCCATAGGTCTCAACTCGGAGTTGGAAAAGGTCTGTGATTTAGAGCAATAAACAGAAAATCCTGCTACGTTATGAATGGTTCCTTTCCTTCGAACCTCGAGCGAGTGGGAAAATTGCGTTGGGGGAAACTGGGAGGTTTTGAGGTTGTTTGGAAGATGCGGAGGTTGGAGGTTTGGTTTGTGGGTGGGTGGGAGTGACGAGGGGTTTGGAGATTGGGGAAGGGGTTATAAGGGCATTAGTGAATGAGGTAGGAAGGTTGGAGGTTGGGTTGTGGTGGGGTGGAAAGGTTTGAGGTTGGTTGATTCCAGAGGTTTTGAGGTTGATGGGTGGGTGGGGGAGACGATGGGGTTGGGGAAGGGGTTATAGGGGTATTAGTGAATAAGGTAGGAAGGTTGGGTCGTGGTGGGGTAGAAAGTATTGAGGTTGAAGGATTTCAGAGGTTTTGAGGTTGATGGGTAGGTGGGGAGACGATGGAGTTGGAGAGGGGGTTATGGGAGTTGGTGACTTGAGTTAGGGAGGTTGGACGGTGGGTGGTGGGGTTGGAGATCCTGAGGTTGGAAGACGTTGATTTTGAGGTTGGTGTGGGGTTTAGGAGGCGAAGGCCTTTGGAGATATGTGTTATGAGAATTGGTGACTGAGGTTGGAAGGTGGGTGGTGAGGTTGAAGATGCTGAGGTTTGAGGAATGTTGGAGGTTGGTGGGGGGTGGGAAAGAAGAGTTATTTGGAGATGGGGGTTGGTGGATGAGTTTCGGATGTCGGTAGGAAGACGCGGACAACTAAGAAGCTTTGGAGTTGGGTGGGGTTTGAGCGACGGAGAATAGGGGTTGGATGGGGTTCTCCCACCGCCATCAGAAACCTTTGAATTACTTTGGAAGAAGTATTACCCTCCAAAACCCTTCCCGCAAGAAATTCAGGAGAAGTAATGTCAGAGCTGGAGGTTTATATCTGCGCCTTTCAAATCGGGACATACTCAGGTGTAGTAGGACACACACACACACAGAAAGAGAGAGAGAGAGAGAGAGAGAGAGAGAGAGAGAGAGAGCTTAGTAATTCTCAGTGATCCCATTTGTCTCCTTTGTTGAAAGAAACCTTGATTTTTTTTTACTGGTCATATTCCTTTAAAGGTAGAATGTAAAAGCGAAATTTTTCTTGCCATTTTATTTATATTCATAATATGCTGCAACTTTATTCTATTGATGTATTGGCCATCATCGTGTATTTCGGTGCCCTTAGATGAATAAATTGCTTAAATATTATATAGTTTTGACGTCAAACGTATATTTTCAAAACCGCTTTCTTGATATTTTGTCAATTTTTATTATCTCATTCATTTTAATGATCTCCTTTGAGTACGGTTTCCAGTATGAAATTATAAATATCGATGTGCAAGCAAAATTCCACTTTAAAAATATTTTGTAAGATGTGTGTATCTCGGAAGTTATGCAATAATTCCAAAAAAAAAGATTGACTTCTGAAAAATCGGAGTTCAGAAGTATCATTCTTCAGATCAAGTTTCCTCAAGGAAAAAGTTTTTCTTTTCAGAGTTGGGCTTTTAAAAGTATCGGAAAGGTTTTACATAAGCGTACGCACATACACACACATATATGCACGTGCGCGGCCGTACACACACGCACACATACATATATATACGTTTATAAAAACGTGTGTGTGGATATAGATATATATATATATATATATATATATATATAGATATATATATATATATATATTTCATGTGTATATAAACGTGCATACTTATATACATACATTATGAATACACACACACAGACACACATATATGAGTGTGTGTGTATGTATGTATGTACGTATATATGAGTGGGTATTTCCTATGAAAATGTCCATAACGGTATACCATCAGTATTGACAATGAAAACAAAATTAGAATTACCTTATGAATCTTCGAATAACTGATAAATTCCAAATAAAGTCCATAAATAATACATGCAATTGCTGATCTTAAGTGTTACGTAAAATAAAAAACTAATTTTTTTTATAGCATTTCATTTTAAGAATACGTTGACATTATGATATTTGAAGGTGATAAAGTGAGTTTAAATATATAGAATATTATAAATTATATGAGTTTTTAGTTTGCTCACTGTTTCTCTAACGGACATATCGTATTCGACGAAACCTCTCTCTCTCTCTCTCTCTCTCTCTCTCTCTCTCGTCTCTCTCTCTCTCTCTCTCTCTCTGCAGCAAGTCATTCGTCCATATTTTTTCTCTGATTTAAACGGCTCTCACCTGTAGCAAAAGGAAATGACCCAGTGACGTTGAAAACGGTATCCCCCCAACTCTCTCTCTCTCTCTCTCTCTCTCTCTCTCTCTCTCTCTCTCTCTCTCTCTCTCTCTCCCTTTTAGCTTCCCTGTGTAAGAATTAAGATCGATTTCGCTGGAAAGCTGTCCCCGTCAATTTCGGTTGATGGTCTCACAACCCTTATGGAATACGTCAATAGACTCGAAGTCTCTCTCATCAGCTGGAGTTCGTGTTTGTGTAAATGACGTATGCAGGGCGGAAGTTGGTGGCTAGGTAGGTAGGTAGGTTGGTAGGTTAGTAGGTGGGGGGGGGGGGGGAAGTGTAAGAAAAGGAGGGAAATAAAAAGTAGGTAGGTAGGTAAGGGGGAAAGAGGGAAGGGGGAGGAGGAGTAGGATAGGGGGAAGGGAAAGGAAAAGGGGAGGGGTAAGAGAAGGGGAAGTGTAAGAAAAGGAGAAGGGAAATAAAAAAAGGGAGGGTAGGAAAAGGAGGATGGGAAACAAAAAAGGGGAAAGGAAAGAAAAAAAGGGGAGAAGGAAGGTAATAATGAGGGATATAAAAAGGGAGGGGAAGAAAAGGAGGAGGGAAATAGAAAGGGAGGGTAAGAAAAGGATGAGGGAAAGAAAAAGGCAAGGGTAAGAAAAAGGGGAGAGGGAAGAAAAGGTGAATGGTAAGAAAAGGAGGAAGGGAAGAAAAAGGTGAGGGAAAGGAAAGGGGAAAGGGAAGAAAAGGTGGATGGTAACAAAAGGAGGAGATAAATAAAAAGGGAGAGTAAAAATAGGAGGAGGGGAAACAAAAAAGGGGAAGGGAAGAAAAAGGGGAGAAGGAAGAAATTGTGTACATATACAAGTGTGCTGCATGTAAATGAGTAAGATCTGCTGACAAAAATAACAGAATTAAAGATTCATCTGTATGGCATTATCATCAGTGAATATTAATAGGTAACACTCTCACACCCAACGAAGTTATAAATGAGCCCAGAGACCAATTTCTTAGAGGGGAATTTTCTGCTCGTTTTCTCTTGCAGTTAAGGCTAATTACCCCAATGATTTTTCTGTCACCAAGAAATTAGAACAATCTATTATCTTCTGTATCTAAGAGGATCTCCGAACCCTATTGATTTCTCCTTGGGCCAGTCTCTCTCTCTCTCTCTCTCTCTCTCTCTCTCTCTCTCTCTCTCTCTCTCTCTCTATATATATATATATATATATATATATATATATGTGTGTGTGTGTGTGTGTGTGTGTGTGTGTATGTGTGTGTGTCTCTGTATGTATATGTATAAATACACATATAAATTATATATTATATTTATTTATATACATACATACACACACACATATAGTATATGTGATGTGTATATATATATATATATATATATATATATATATATATATATATATATATACATATATATATATATATATATATATATATATATATATATATATATATATGTATGTATATACATATATAAACGCTTTTAATGTATGTGTGTATGAGGCTACCTATGTGCACCCATATATTTATTTTTGCATCAATAGGCACAAAAAATTCGTTTTGTAATGAAAAATCGAAGTAACTCTTTTGCAAAAAAAGATCAAAATATTTTTAAATACCGCCATCAACTCACTCGTCATATCATCGCTGGCGACTCTATTCTGAAACGCGGAATATTATTATACTTAAATAGATAATATTTCTGGGACATTATTAAACTTAGA
>NC_087206.1:2730020-2737520 GCF_015104395.2 Macrobrachium nipponense | reverse complement strand
AACCAAATTCTCTTCTTCCTTTCTCTCCTACTGCTCAGTGTAATCGCTCCAATCATTTCCCTGTCACCGCGATATTAGATCAATTTGTTATCAGTGGTAGTTGGCTGTAAGTGGTCTCCTCCATTGATTTCTGCTCAGGGCAACTTCCTTCCTTCTTTTTCTCGCTGAGGACCCAGTATACTTTTGCTATGGTTATTTCTGGCCTCGTCTTTGTGGTAAATGAATGCCTGTGCTGTTATATAATATATTATATATATATATATATATATATATATATATATATATATATATATATATATATATATGAGTGTGTGTTTGTTTTTATGTCCCGCTAAGCTTAATGTATCAATAAACAGCACAGCAAGAAGCCTTAGAATCATCTCTCCATATATATATATATATATATATATTATATATATATATATATATATATATATATATATATATATATATTAGGGCTTGTGCCTTGTATGATAAGGCGCCCTATGAGGTAATGTTAGACTAGCGATAAACTTACGCTAAGTCGGTTGTATTGCACTTCCATCATCAATGGAGTGGTCTGGGGGTTTGTAGATCACTTACGAAGTCAGTATTATCTTGTTAGTTATTACGACGATGTGTTAAACTCATGGTGAGGAGGTTCTTGTAGAAAACACTAAGTATAAAAAATTATATATTCTTCTGAAGTTTTACATGGTGAAGATCAGATATGATTGTACAAGTCTTCTAATAACGATAGCTTGATCGCTTCTGCCAATGATGATGGCTAATCCTATTCCTCTACATGATAAAGCTTAGGTAAAGAGGTACAGGTCTTCTAATGACGATAGCTAACTCTGTTCTCCCTGTCTACCATCTCTGTTACAAGTTATGAAGGAACAGACAGTAGTTCGAACATATGAACATACATACAAATGACATAGTTTCATACGAACACACAATCAAATGAGACACGCTACAGATCACGTAGGCCGTTTGAATTATAGGTCGGGGTAGTTGTCTCAAGCAGGGAGCTTGGACTAATGTTTATAAACAATCGAATGACTACAGGTGACGGCATGTTATCTTAGCCTACATACTTATTGTATACGTCATCTTTAGCGTCTCTAGTCTGATCACATTCCTGCAAGCAATCTTTTATATATATGGACTAACATTCCATATTTTGATTATGTAAACACTTACATTAGCTCGGTCAGCTACCAAAACCAGCTACTGAATATTACTCAAACTTGACTTGCATTTGACTCATAGGAGTGTGATACAGACACTATGTGAATATATATATATATATATATATATATATATTATATATATATATATATATATATATACTTAGTAAATAAAAATTCATGGTGTACATGAATTGATTCAAGTGAATAAAATATAAAACAATGATATTGGTAAATAATAGTGATCACGGATATATAATGATACAGTTTTTCACTTCATCTCATTAAGATACATATGCTACAGAAAATACTAATGTACTCTGATAATTGCATAGAATGAAGATTAACATGATAAAAATCATATTTTAACTGGTAAAAAAAGTTTCATATATGGAATTGATAAATTTATTAATGTTTTCATGCTGATTGATTCGTTGATTTTTATGCAAAATGTTATATATCTGATACATTAATCAATATACTAACTCATATAACTGCAGATATTGGTAAGATAAAAGGTAACAGATTGATTATAGGCTACCTGATTTGTTTATACATATGTATATGGATTCATAAAATTATGATTAATATATGTGCACTTTAAATAGATTCCTATTGCGTACACGCAAAGATATATTTCGATTCCGTTATTTATGATCATTTATATATAGATTTCTAGTGCGTACAGCACATATTCGATTCTGTTATTTATGTCATTTATATATAGGATACATGACTTTATATATATAGGACACATGACCGAGGTTATACTACTTCACTTTTAACTAACGTTCGAACAACTTTTCGTCCATTACACAGTTCCAGACAACCACCTATAACCCAATGAAACGGCCTATTTTCACAGGGTTAAAACAAGGGGAAAATTTGCCTGGGCGGGTCCAACGTTCTATTTTTGCGCTCATACTTATTCTCTGCATCCTAAGCTACACGATTACGTTCGCGATGAATAAAAAAACATCCCCAGCACGAGTCCTTCGCCACCAGCAAAGTAGAGTTGAATATCCTTCGGGTCGTAATTGTCGGAAGTATGTCCCTTTCGTAGTCGATTCCGACAGCCGCCGGAGCATTCCGCATTAAAACGAGATTAACGACGAGATACGGTGGCGGTCGAAGAAGTCCATGAAATTCCTTTCACATTGTAGGCGGTTGTTACTTGACTGTAGTCGTCCGCTGCGACGAACGATTTCTTGAAGTTTCGATGTGAAATTCTCGTACTGCAGGATACTGTAACCAGGTTCCATTAATCAGCCTGCAAGTGAAATTATACTTGTCACAAGGGCAAAGTAAATTCAGACGACATCCAAATACAGGGGAGGGAAGAGAGCCATTTAGACCAGACTTAACCCACATGAATTCGCTGATATTTTGGAATTCAAAAGAGTCCGCTGTACAACTTTTTTATCCATGGCCATTAACAATGAGTGAACCTATCCAGGTCTATGATGACTGTAAAAATATCCATATTATAACAAATAAACAGATATCAATACAAATCCCAAAGAAAATTCGATATTACTGGTAGTAAGTACTAGACAAAGAAGTGTGAAACGGAGCTATTTGTAAGATTGCCAGGCAACATAAGAGTCAAAGAGAAGATTAATCATGATTCTGTATCTATGCTAACTGAAATTAAGTTGTGATAAAATCTGATCCTATGTGCCCTAACAAAAGTTTCATATTCAATTTTCTCGCACGCATCCTCTGAGGTTAATTTAAAAAACTTTATTAATAGGTAGGAGATGCAACGAAAAAAACCCACTATGTAACTAATTTCTAAATCAACTTTGGGTTTTTCAAGAAAATGTGACATTTTCCCATGAATGTTTTACTTGAATTGTAATAGGCTAATGTTGCAAGTAAATATTTCACATATATATCTTGATACTTCTAAATGTCTATGAGGTTCAGAAAAAATTAATTCATTTTGATGTTATAGAAATTCTATTTCCTTATTTTGTTTATTAATTTTAAAATGATTGCAAGTTGCATTGCGCATACCGATAGACACTTGTACCTAACGTCTGCCTTGCCCATGAGAAGTTCGGGCTAAGCATTCCTTTCTCCAGTCAATCTGCTTTTGCAAGCAGAGACGACACACAGATGAAGCCTGTGTAAGCAGATTATTGAGGTTAAAAGGAACAAATGCTGATACGGCAATGATGACGTCGTCACTTGGCAGGAGATTGCTCTCAGCCAGCTAAGAGTTACGTTACTTGCTGTAACAAATACGACTTTAGGATAAATTTTTTGTTTTTTAATACTCGACCCACATGAGAAGAATGTCTGAAAAAAAAACAGTACCAAAATTGAACCAAATATATTAGTTTCATGTTGGAAAACTGCATAATTGTAATTATGTGAAATTAAATATTCCTTATTGAAACTAATGAAAAGGTTTCCATAACAATTCTATATATATTATTAGCCCTGTATAAGATTTCCATATAGGATTATTTCATAGATAACATTTTCACTTCTAGACTTCCTGACTTTAAAATCTCTTTTATTTTATTTTATTTATTTATTTATTTGTTTATTATTATTATTATTATTATTATTATATATATATATACTATATATAATATATATTATTTTTTTTTTTTTTTTTTTTTTTTTTTTTTTTTTTTTTACATTGACTACGAATATAAATCACCGGGACAGACAATATGTCAGTAGGTTTTGATATGTGTTTGAACTTTTAGCTTATTTGTCATTACTAAAGCATTAAGTTAGAGTTCAAATCTTTACGCATATATATTTGGATATTTAATAACCTATGGTTACGTTTTGCTTATTGATTTTATCGTGATTCCTTTTTTATTATAATTTGTAACCCTTCCGACTTCTTACGGAGTGTATTATATTGACTCCACTTGTATCCATATTAATTTTATTTTTTATTTTATTTTTATTTATTTATTTTATTTATATGTTTTTTTTTATTTTTTTTATAATATATATTTGATAAATTAATGGTGGCTTGAATATGTGGAAGAGTGTTCTAGCGGCGTACCGTATAAGGCTACTTGCGGCATCAATTCTATAGATACAAGATATAAATGATAAAGGTATTTAAAACCGCGAGAACCGCTATAATCCAGTTCGGATCCAACATCACGAGTTGTAACTCGTAAGACATTGACACTTCCTATTTAATTATCAGTTATTCTACCAAACCGATTGACTCTGGGTGATAAAATATATTATTGGTTTTCTTAATGGATAGGAATTCACACAACGTGTTAAGGAGATTATTATTGATTTACACCACCCGAGTCACAGATTATTATGTGTTGAATTCCATGTTTACTGATTTAGCACTCATAAATATTCCTAACGCACTCCATTGCGGTGTTTGTTTTTAGTGCTATTAATTCTATATAACGTGTCAAGGAACTATTAACACTAAGAAGTGTTTATTCCCTCTGTCAGACTCGTAATTCCGTTAATAATTCTACGTATATTCTTTCAAGGATTGATTTGGCACAGGATAGGCCTTAACTGACAGGTGTCTTAGTGTGTCCCTTGTTTTCATGACACGTGTTACAATCAGTTATGTGCTTTTTATATCTGTAAGCATTGTAGGCCAGTAAAACAGTGATTTGGCTTTCTGTGACATAGGAGGGAACCCTGGATGACGGAATGCAACCAGTTTATGACGATTGGTATGAGAGAGATTATTACTACTACCTGGTCGTTAGTCTCTGCTGTGTTCTTCGGGTTTTCCTCGTCACAGACCTACATAGAACATTACATTTGATTACATTATTCTGATACACATACTATAAATATACTTTTGCTTTAGGGTTTCTGCTGCGAAGTGTTTATTTTTTGTTTTTGCTTAGCCGCTGACCCTGTTTCCGTTTCGAAGTGTTTATTGTTGGTGTTTATTGTTTTTTGCTTATCGCTGTTGACACTTGCTTTGTTCCGTTTGTAACAGTTCTGCGCTCCAACCCAGATATTCAATGCTCGCGATCTCTTGGGTTAAGGAATTTTCTTGTTTAGATACGGTTTTTTTTTTTATAACAATAGGCACGGATGTTTCTATATCTTTTAGTCCAATTAATGGTTCTTTGCTGTATGGTGCGGGATTGCGGGATAACGCGTCAGCTATGATATTTGCTTTCCCAGGTAGATATCTTATCTTGGCTCCAATAACCTGAATGATCATTTGTCACCGAGTTCCTTTTGGACTGTGATTAAAGCCTTTGAAAAAACTCGGTAAAGGACTCATGTTCAGTAAGGACTTTATCAGGATAGCCATAGATTATGAACTTAAAATGTACTAGTGTTAAAGATACCTAGCCCTTCCTTGCCTATTACTGCATATTTACTTTCAGAGGGCTTTAGTTTACGTGAATAAAAGCTATAGGGAAGAACTGTTTATCATATTACTGAAGTAATACCCTCTTACCCCTTGGTCTGAGGCGTCTGTTGCAATAAAAAAATTCTTTATTTAAATCAGGGATTTTTAAGTTAGGTGAGCTGCATTTTCCGCTTTTAAGATATCGAACGCCTGTTGATGCTTTTCAGACCATAATAAATCTACGCTCTTCTTCGTAAGATCTGTTAAAGGAGCTGTCATGATTGAAGAGTTACATATTTACATACGATTGTAATACCCACTACAGCGCAAAAGTGCTGTATCCCCCTTTTACGTTAATAAGTACCGGAAAGTTATGAATAGCCGACACCTTACCATGGACTACTTTTAAGACCTTGACTAGACACATAAAACCTAGATCAACATGTTCGGTTTTAAAAAACTCACATTTAGATATTTTACTCTGAGATTATTTGTCTTTGTCTCTGTAGCACTAGCTCTACTTTATGTGAATGTACTTCTAAGGTATTAGAAAAGATTACAAGATCAAACCATATAAGCATGTAGGGTATCCCTTAAAAGTCTCCAAACACTATATTATAATTGGGGCGCAACGTAAGCCGGAGGCATACGTAAAAATTGATAATGCCCCCTGAGTGTGCTGAAAACGGTGTATGAGGTACAATCACTTAGGTTAATGGTATCTGGTAAAAGCATTTAAGTAAGTCCAAGTTGGTGAAAAAAATTTATTCTAACCTAACAGAGATAAGATGTCGTCGGTACATGGCACTGGAAACTATCGGGAGTCGTTTCCTTGTTTAAGCGACAGAAATCTACGCAGATACGCCAAGTCCGATCTTTATGGCATGACGTTTGAGGGAAAAATTATATGGGCTTATATGATTTCCTAATGACTCCTATTACTAACATTTTTCAACTTCGTCATTTATCTCTATTTTGAAATTTCATTGAGAGTCTATGCGAAGGTACGTATATAGCTTTATGTTTGTCCTTAGACCGTATTTTGTTTTCAATGACATCCGTTTTTTCTCCCAGAGATCACTCGCTAGTGGAGAAACTTCCTGGTATTCAGGTAGAAGATAAAAAAATTCTGCTGAATCACCTCTGCTTGAATGACTTTACGGATATTACTTTAGATAGTTTAGCAGAGAGATTCATCCACGACTGGTTGGGCGTGATTAAAAATTAGCAACAATAAAAAATGCGATATTTATAACTTCCGTATCCACGATATGTATACTTTTAGGGCTTTGTTCGCGGAAATCGTATATTTCAGAGTGTCGGGAAGGATTAAAATTTCATTTCCCAGCAAAGTCTTTTTACACGCACTAAGACATTCGAGGGTGCATGCTTCTCGAGATTTTGCGTACAAAGTGCGACTGCGGTTGTGGAGGGAATTCTGTTGGGTCATTTGAACCAATGTTACGATTATGAGACAATGTATAGTTCCTTTATATAAGTTATTATTTGATTAACTGTCTCATTTTTTGTTCAAACGGATTTTAATATGTTTGAAAGTTTATAGGATTTCCCTTTGATAACACGCCTTATTTTGCAGGATGTAAGTTAATGATTTTGTATCCTAGATGAATCTTACAATTACACTAGATACAGATCAATGTTTTTTATAACTATAGAGGTATCTGTAAACGCTCGCTTATCCGGACTTCTCATTAGGGAAGTTCGAACAACAGACGGTGAGTCCGTAAATACAGGATATTACGTGTACTAAAGGAATAAACAAGATATTCTAATTTTTACGGCGCGTACATTCGGGCTTTATCCACCACTACTTATAAGAACTTACGTATTAAAAAAAAACGAAAACCTGCTCTGATTACTTTATACGGTCGTGTGTTTCATAGGAAAAATCCTTTTTAATTCAAAAGATATCGGTATGTATGAACCCAACATCGCTTTTCCCCACTCTGCTAGAGTCGCTTATTGTATGGAATTTGCTAT
>NC_087206.1:2720020-2725020 GCF_015104395.2 Macrobrachium nipponense | reverse complement strand
TTCCGGGTTGCATCCTACCTCCTTAGGAGTCCATCACTTTTCTTACTACGTGCACTATTTCTAGGAGCACACTCTTCTGCATGAGTCCTGGAGCTACTTCAGCCTCTAGTTTTTCCAGATTCCCTTTCGGGGATCTTGGAATCGTGCCTAGTGCTCCTATGGTTATGGGTACAGTTTCCACCGGCGTATCCCATATCGTTATTATTTCTATTTTCAGGTCGTGATACTAATAAATAAATCATAAATATCTTATCCTAAAATTCCTGTATCTTTAACTCATCGGAAAACACCTTTTTCAGACCTTTTTAGGCTCTTCCATACACCTTCCTTACCCCCCAACAACAACAACAAATTATATTGTAGGCTTACTCCCCGAGTAAGCGGAAATCGGAAATTGAATTAGGTAATAATAATTCGTGTTAGAGATTTTAGTAATAGGATTTAGCAGCGTTTTGGGTGCAGCCTTGTCATCTCAATGCATATAATTTCTTTTTTATTAATAACGTATATCAGATTATGGTTTTATTAAGTGAATTAGGATGCCTTTATTATATATATATTTTTTTTAATATGAAGTTAATTAATTTTGTAATCCGCATAAATAATGCTAATTTCTTTTTCCTGAAATTGCATTCATAAGTAATCGCATTATTCGTGGGCCGTGTCAGTGGGTACTTGTAAGACTGCTGGATGGTTTTTTCCGTTATTTGTGATATCTGGGCAAATAATTCACTAAATAACAACACTCTAAGACAAACGTATTGAAAGAAATGGCGGTGTTTTTTTTATGTTGCTAATTGTATATTGGAAGAATATTTTTAAATGTCTTAAACCTGGAAGATACCTAGAAATGTAGACTCACAAGCAATCACACAGAGCTCTTAGCATCAATACCACTCTCCCTAAAAAAAATCCTTTTTTGCAAATAAAAATCCTTCTCTATAAAAAAAATCCTTTAAAACATTATTTCTCAAAAAAAAGAAAGTTCCCTTTTCTTCATAAAGAAAAGGGAGTTTCATCTCTTTAAAAAAAATCTCCAAAAAAAAACTCCTTCAAAGGCATTTTCATTCTTTTAAAAAAACTTCCTTCGCCCTCTTATAGAATAGGGGTTCTTTTCTATAAAATAAAGTTGTAAAAAGTCATTTCATTTAAAAAAAAAAAGTCTACAAAAAAGGTGGTTACTCATTTTAAAACATAATTACTTTAAAAAAAAAAATGTTAGATTTCCCTTATAAAATATAGGGTTCTTTTTCTAAATAGTAGTTCCTTCTATCTGAAAAAAACTCCCTCATCTTAAAAACAAGTTCGCCTCCAGAAATGTCTCCCCTGCAAACAGCTCTCAACGCTTGCACTTCCGAGAGACTGACAGACGGAAAGCTCCTAAGACTCGCCCCTTCCGTCTCCTCCTCCTCGTCCTCCTCCTCCTCCTCCTCTTCTTCTTCTTCTTTTTCTTCTCCTTCTTCTTCTTCCTGTTGTTCACCTCCTCCTCCTTCTCCTCCTCCTCCTCTCCTTATTCTTCTTCTTCTTCTTCTTCTTCTCTTCCTCTTCCTCCTCTTCCTCTTCTTCTTCTTCTCCTCCTCCTCCTCCAGAACGCCTGCACTTCCTATCACTATTTATAGGCGATATTCAACAGGTGGGAAATCAGGGGGAGAAATTGCATTGCAAATTCCTTGTATTAAATCCCCCCGTAGCATTCGTTTCTTATTTCCGTTTGCTTTTCTTGCCTGCGTCGTTAAGACGCGGAACTGTGACCCGTGTTAGATTTAAAAAAAAAAAAAAAAAAAAAAAAGTCCCCCTAAGAAACGATGCGATATTTTCAGTTCAAACAAATGGTCCGGTTTCCCGGTGACTGGTCCTCAGTTTACCTATGAGGCTTTGCTTAAGTAACTGAAATTTTAGTTATAAACACACACACACACACACACACACACACATATATATATATTAATATACATATATATATATATATATATATATATATTATATAATTCTATAAAAGGTAAAAAGTAGACGCCTTTAGGAGTCTGAGTGACTTAACTCTCTGTTAACTCTTCCTAATGAACACCATATTGTTTAGAAGGAATATGGGTCATCCTCTGAAATAATAATAATAATAATAATAATAATAATAATAATAATAATAATGATAATAAAAATAATTGAATTATTATTATTATCATTACGTTATTTATCGCTTAAATTACCTAAAACCAGCCTCGTACAATATTCATACACTTAAACCTGTACATTACACGTATGGGACTCACTTTCAGTTTCCATAACATATGGAGTTTGGCCCAAACACAACCACTGTAACAACGCAGACGTTTGACATTCACAGCGATGGAAACCATCCCAGCCAATGCCAATTCCAAATCATTTGTCTCCTGTGATCGAAGGACCAGCGATGTTGACAAAGTGGTTCGTCCTGTGGCGATGATTATTGCGGGTGTGGGGAAGTGAAGAGAGAGAGAGAGAGAGAGAGAGAGAGAGAGAGAGGAGGTTGTACCATAGATACTATAGTAGATTCACATCAACCGTGCATTTGATGTCCAGGACAGTCCCTTACGACGCTCCTGGTTGGCTGTTGATAAGCCAGTCACAGGGCTGGAAAATCTCAGTCTCTCGAGAGAGTTCACATAGGCAGGATGTATGCTCCACTTTTCCTGAGGGATACTTTTGAAAGACATATACTTCAGGACAGGCCGAACATACATCCTGCACATGTGAACTCTCGAGAGAGACTGAGAGTTTACAGCCCTGTGATTGGCTTATCAACAGCCAATCAGTAGCGTCGTAAGTGATTGGCCTATACATCAAATGCACGGTTGATGTGAATCTGCTATAATATTTATGTCAGTGCGTATGATTGCATCTCTATAGAGCTATCGTTTCTATAAGGTGCGTTGTTAATATGGGCTATTTGTCTCTTTTATTATCTGCAGTCTTTTGTGAATTTCAATTTTATTGTAACGTTCAGTTGTACCTGGAAGCCAAAACGTTGAATATTTCTCCCACAAGTTACTATCTGTTAGTTCTCCATGACGTAATCCTTATGGAAATTATTTGTATTGTGATTTGTAGTTTGCGTCGATTATGTTCATATAAGAACACGGATTGATTTAGTAATGAAATAATACCAAATAAGCTGGGTCTCAAACGCCTGATCATAGCAGTATAATAACATCTTGATAAATTATTGTTTTAAATCTTTATATTACATAACAAAGTTAATTCCATAAATTATATAGATTTTATAGAAATCTGTTTTAGTAATGGCATACACTACGCTAAGTTTTATTGGGCTCAAGGATTTCTAGATTATTGGAATCAAGAATTCTCATTTGAAATGATTTGCTTGAACTGAAACTTAATTTAAATATTGTGGAGAATTATCGTTTTGGCGATAATCAAATGTATGCGTGAAAAAAATCTGTCAAAACGGATTTAATTAGCTCAGAAATTATTATCCAATCAAACTGAAATAGAATACAACTTAAGGTGAATATTATTGATAATAATGAGACACAGTGACGACGACAGAAAAATTTATATGGACCCCCTACCCCGAAGGGGGATAGTGCCGTCAGTGCACCTCACGTAGGGCACTGTAGGCTTTACCAAGGGTCTTTCAGCGTCCCTTCGGCCTCTAGCTGCAACGCCTTTCATTCCTTTTACTGTTCCCCCATTCATAGTACTTCTTCCATTTTTCCAACCTCTTCTTACAAGTTTCATAATGCAACTGCGAGGTTTTCCTCCTGTTACATTTTACAGATCTACAATCAATTTCCCTTTCAGTGTTGATTGACCTCGTAGGTCCAAGCGCTTGGCCTTCGGCTCATATTGTATATAACATTCCATCCATAGGCAGGCTCGAATGTGGAGTCCCAAAATGAAGGGTTAGGCGTCTAACTACCCCCAATATCATTTTTCCCTTTCATTGCGTCTCCCATGACCATCCGTCGCTATCCGCATTTCTGCCGACAATGAATGGCGCGGAGATGCCCCAGCGGGGTCTCAAAGGGCTCCCCTCCCTCCCCCCCCCCCCTCCCTTGCATGATATATGAGACCGAGGGGAGTATTAATTCATGATGAGGCTCTGGTCAACAATGGGTGAATTATATTCGCGCGCGTGTGTGTGTGCGCTTGAGAATTCACCCGAGGAAGGAGTTGGGGGAGTTTCCAAACTCAACTTTGGGGGGAGTCTGTGGCCCTGAACTTCGCCGAAGATGGTCATGGAGACTGTTTGTGTGTGTGTGTGTGTGTGTGTGTGTGTTTTGTGTTTGTGTCTGAAGGTCGTTTAACGTGCGCTTCTTAGGTATATATCTTTGAAAGGAAATAACTTATTTATATATAGTATATAGTTTCTGACACATTAAATTGTTTTTATATAGATCGTTTCTTTATCATTTTATTATTCGTACATATCGTTCTTTTTGTTTTCTTAAATCGTATTGTAAATACTCCCTGTTTGTTTTAGCTCTAAAAGGAAATAAATCGTTTATACATAGTATATAGATTCTGACACATTAAATCATTTATGTATAGATCGTTCCTTTATCGTTTTTTTATTTGTACATCCCTCTCGATCTTTCTGTTTTTTTAAATCGTATTGTAAATACTCCCTGTTTCTTTTAGCTCTAAAAGGAAATAAATCGTTCATATATAGTATGTACATAGTTTCTGACGGAATAAATTTTTTATATATAGATCGTTACTGTATCGTTTTATTATTCGTACATCCCTCTCGTTCTCTCTGTTTTCTTTAAGCGTAATGTAATTACTACCTGCTTTTAGTATTAGGAAAAGCATGTAAAATCATTCTTGCTTAATATATAGATTGTCTCTGGCGTTTAAATCTTTTTTAACAGGACATCCCTTTCTATTCACAGATCCCTCTCGTTCTAACATTTCCTTTAGCCTTGATGTAAATACTTTATATTTTTATTATTATAACAAGAATATAAAATTATCCTTGGTCGTCATACCCGCCATTATTG
>NC_087206.1:2712520-2715020 GCF_015104395.2 Macrobrachium nipponense | reverse complement strand
TAACTTTTTATTTTTTTTGTGGGGGGGGGGGGCAATTATAATGGAACATGGTATTAATCGCTATGCAAGAGCTTTCTTTCTACGAGGTTTCACACAATATAAAGATATCTTAAGGTACTACACATGAGATATGGTCATTCAAACGTTTTTCATAGCACTGCGTCGTTGTATGTAGTGTTGAATACAAGTGTGTGTGTGTATATACTATATATATACATGCATACACACACATATAGTATAATATATGTATATATATAACTATAATACATATATATATGTATATATATGCTATATTATATATATATATATATATATATATATATATATATATATATATATATATAATATATATTCTATCTCTAAGGAGAGATTGTTCCAACGTTCTTAGTAATGAGGAACATTATGATAATATGTAAAATTCACTTATTCAGTGAAGTGCCTCTTTCAGTCCAGAATCGAAATGCCATTCCTAAATGGCATTGCATTAATAAATAAAAAAACGAAAACCTAATTAGAAAATACATAGGTAGATATTGATAAAGTTCAATGTATCTCTTCATGTTATTCGTCCATATATCTTTATGTTCATAAATGTTCTGCTCACTCTCCTTTCACCATCTTTATTCGTCGACCGCGCTTATCAGTCTCAGAACAAGCTGGCCTTATGCCAGCGCGGGCTCTTGCTCCTGCGCTCTTTCTAAGACAGTGCTTGATGAAGCTATGATAAGATAAGGGAATCTATCCATCACGTTTGGCGCAGCGATTGACAGGAAGATGGATATCTTGGGATCATCCCCGAGAGAAAATGCCGAAAAATGGGTGGGCCAAATCTCTTGCTGAAGTTTAGTATATTCTTCTTCTTCTTCTTCTTCTTCTTCTTCTTCTTCTTCTTCCAATTTTATTTTTTATACAACCTTTTTTATTGTATCTTTTTGTCAGCTCTGTCTTTTTCATTTTCATTCTGCTCCGATTTTTATGTCAAGTTTTTGACACCAGCTTTTTTCTGGCGTGGTACTTGGAATGTGATTGTTTTATCTCTCTCTCTCTCTCTCTCTCTCTCTCTCTCTCTCTCTCTCTCTCTCTCTCTCCCCTCAAGGGGTTTTGTGTTGTGGCACATTTATCTTTTATTTTTGGGGGGTTTTTTTTTTTTGTTTACCCTTCATTATTCATTGACATTACAGCCTCCTGACATAGGTTCTCCCGTATACACACACACACACACACACACGCACACACACACACACACACACATATATATATATATATATATATATATATATATATATATATATATATATATATATATATATATATGTGTGTGTGTGTGTGTGTGTGTGTGTGTGTGTGTGTGTTTATGTGTTATACCCTTAAATCCAGGGTAGAAGGGTACGTGAAACGGACTCTGAACAAGTAGTTTCGTAGTATATTCTACATTTTCAAAGTTCACACCTGAATAAAATAGAAATTGACAGTAAAAGGGGGTGGGGCATGGTTACAGTTTGTTTAATCTGGGCTGTGTGTTCGTCAAGCAAGGGATATAAGGAAAGAGGATCAACATATATATGTATTATAATATTATATATATAATATATATATATATATATATATTATATATATTATAGATATATATATATATATATATATATATATATGATATATACTATATATGATATATATATATATATTATATATATATATATATATATATATAATAAGCGAGTGCCACAGGGAAATGATAGGCAGAAATCCAAGCGCTTTCGCTTTACCAAGAACAATGTCTTAGTAAAGACGAAAGCGCTCGGATTTCTGCCTTATCATTTTCCTGTGGTATTCGCTTATCTAATGAAGTCACGTGCATCTACTGTGATTTTTTAAGCATGCATATATATATATATATATATATATATATATATATATATATATATATATATATATATATATATATATATATATATATATATGTGTGTGTATATATATTACATATTCATACGTATGAACATACACAAAAGCACTAGACAAAACAAAGCGACATCTACAGTAAGCCTTCTGTATTCACGAACCATAAGACCCTGCAATGGCTGCCCTCTCATGCAAACAATAACATAAAGACTTCCATTGACGTAAACCCTGTCATCTCTGCCCTTGCTTAATAACCCATCAATCACGTTTTATCGGGATGGTTTATAACCGTTTATAACCGCTCAAGGCAAGGATCACCTTTGACCTCCGCCAGGTAATTTATTTGGAGCGATTGGTTATGTGTTTATTCATTCATAAGTGGTGATTACTTAGCATTTTGTTTCAGGTAAAAGAGGTGAAAGGGACGTGCTTTGTTCCGTTGGCTTCGGATTTTGGGATCATTCGACCGATGGTTATGTATATTTAAGAGCCCAATATACGTATATCCCAGCGATCTGTCACTAGCGAGAGAGAGAGAGAGAGAGAGAGAGAGAGAGAGAGAGAGAGAGAGAGAGAGAATACCTTTCTCTTATATGAATTT
>NC_087206.1:2697520-2702520 GCF_015104395.2 Macrobrachium nipponense | reverse complement strand
GGCCACGGAGCATTACTCAAACTCCTGAAGTGCCCTCCATTTGTCAGAGGAGTGTTAATTATGGTAATGACGTTGTTATTGAGGGGGCTAATTGCCTAAACACGACTCCATCCGTCAGGTCTTGGCATGACGGCTGACAGCTTGATTGATCACTGTGGCAGAGAGCTGATAACAACGTATGGGTGACGTCGTCTTGTGTTCCGTAATGTCCGTAGAAGTAATTGTGCGATCGTTGCTTTTATCTCAGTGAGTTCTCTTGTATGCTTCGTAGTTTTCGCTGCGTCTCTCTCTCTCTCTCTCTCTCTCTCTCTCATTGGTTCCTTCAACCTTCAGCCTATAAATTCGGATTCTGGTTATCCTTACCAAAAGGAATCTTCAGTTTTCAAAAGTAGGTATTGCAAAAGCCTACGATGATCCTTCATATATATATTATATATATAAATAATATATTAATATTATATTACGAAGGATCATCGTAGGCTTTTGCAATACCTACTTTTGAAAACTGAAGATTCCTATTGGGAATGATAACCAGAATCCGATTTATAGGCTGAAGGTTGAAGGAATTATATATACTATATATATATATATATATATATATATATATATATATATATATATATATATATATATATATATATATATATATATATATATATATATAGATTATATTATATATATATATATATATATATATATATATATATATATATATATAAATCTCCATCGTTTATCAATATGAATAAAGAGACGACACTCCAAAAATATAACACAAAAAAAAATATATTTTCAATAATCTAATGTCTTTACAGCAAAAAAGACAATATCGAATTTTCATTCAGTCTTGGAGTTATTCCCTGTCACGAATAATTCCTGCCGGAAGCAGCTTACTCGTAAGTGTAAGAAATATAAAACAATATTTAAAATGATATTAGACAAAATTAATATAAAACAATTTTTAAAATTTTGAAAAATAGTGCCAGCCATCTGAAGTTTCATTTCACTCTGAATATTTTTGAAGCGTTGTTTTATCAAACTGGCTTTTAATACTTTTGAATCGTTACATAGTTTATAATTTTCATTTCACGATAAACGGAAATATCCATTTCGTTCGCATTTATACATTGTCTCATTTTGTAGTTGCTCTAGGTAAATACTATCTTCTCAGTGATGCTGTCGTATTTTTTGTAAGTATGGAATGAATATATATATATATATATATATATATATATATTATATATATATATATATATATATATATATATATATATATATATATATATATTTCAAATTCATTTTGAGAGTCTCCATTTATTGAACTCATAATTATTTTCTCGTGTTCTGAAGCCTCGAGTATTTCAATTCGTCAACTTTTTCTAAAATTGCATAAAAGATGTATTTTGTCCAGTAATGTATCAATCGCGTGATCTAAATAATTTGTTTTTTTTACCTTAAACTGGTCACTATCTGAGTCATGAGAGAGAGAGAGAGAGAGAGAGAGAGAGAGAGAGAGAGAGAGAGAGAGAGAGAGAGAGAGAGAGATACCTCTTTAATTGGCATTATATAACCACTGTTTGTTTTTTATCAATACTTCAATTATTATTTTTTACATAAATACACTGATTCTTATTTTTTATAAATACATTGATTTTTATTTTTAAATAAAATTCATCGATTCTTATTTTTTATATATAATTACACTGATAGTTATATTTTTATGTAATTACACTGATTCTTATTTCTTATATAAATACATTGATACTTATTTTTATAGAAATACTTTTATTCTTATTTTTTTTATAAAAACATCGATTCTTATTTTTTATAAATACATTGATACTTATTTTTTATATAAATACTTTATTGATTACTTATATACATCGATTTCTTTTATTCATTAACATACATTGATTCCATTTTTTCGATACTTGATTTTTTCTAAATTTTTATCTAAATGACTTTATTCCTTATTTTTTGATAAATCTTTTATTCTAAATACATATTACTTATTCTTGTTTTATATAAATACATTGATTCTTATATTTTTTATATAAATATATATTATTATATATATATATATTATCTATATATATATATATCTATGTATTATATATATATATACTATATATATATATATATATATATATATATATATATATATATAACTACACTGATTCTTAATGTTATAATTTTAAGAATTTCTTTCCAAAATACAAACATTAACGAAGACTTATTCAATACCTCGAATTGACATTCTATTTCATTTTTAATGTTACAAAATTGTGTACAGGTAGAAATCCTTATTCGTTGCTTCTTTAATACAGAGGTATGTTGAAATTAAAATTAAAAAAAGGAGGTGAAATAATCAAAATGTAATTCAACTGACGGGATTTCAGACTGAGGGTAAACTCGTAGCATTTCATTATTTTACGTTTTTCTTTTCCCGAACTATTTTCTTTATTACAAAATACGCAGTTACACACGCGCGTAATAGCGCACACACATACACACGTGTGTGTGTATATATGTTTGTGTGTGTTGTATATATATGTGTGTGTGTTGGTGTTGGTGTGTGTGTGTGTGTTATTTTTTGTCTTATAACAAGTTATATTATATGATAGATATATTGATAGGTATATATATATAATATATATATATATATATATATATATAATAATATGGTGTGTGTGGTGTGTGTGGTGTGGTGTGTGTGTGTACAAGTATAGAGTATATATATAAGTATGCATATAGAATATTAATATATATACATATACATATACATACACACACACACACACACACACATATATATATATATGTATATAATATATATATATATATATATATATATATATATATTATACTAACTTTCACAATTGCGCATATGTATATAGATAGATAGATAAATAGACAGATTTATACAAACTCCCGCAACTGAACATGTCATGCTAAATTCCTTTATATATTTATAATGATTTCCTTTTTTTTTCTCTTTCAAATCTCTTTGACATGACAAAAAAAGGTTTTCGTTTTATCTTTTACCTTTAGACGTCAGGATTTCGAAAACAATCTGCCAACAACGATGTCTATTTTGTCAGCACGAAATGTTTGGGAAATATGTGGTTAGCTGATGTAGCGGTTAGTGTCGTGGTATGCCACTCAGGTGTGGCGGGTTCGCATCTCCTTCAGGGCTATGAAAAATCACAGCAAGTCATGATCAGTTGCTGCTGCAGTGTGGGGTCTGCGGTGGGAGGTTGAAACCAACGTTCCCTGGAAATTTGAATTTCAAGTCATTGGCCCCTTTTGTGTGCTTGTTCCGTGTGAACAAGTTTCATCTACTAATAATAATAATAATAATAATATTTGCTGAAAGAAGAACTTCATTAATACAGGTATTATTGAAAACAATAGTTATTTCAGCCGCGTTTATTTTGTATAGAAGTTTCTCTATTTTTCTCATTACACAAGAAAAGTCAGTAATTAGAAGAATAGAGAAACTGCTATACAAAATAAACGCAACTGGAATAGCCATTATTTTCAATAATAATAATAATAATAATAATAATAATAATAATAATAATAATAATAATAATAATAATAATAGTGGTGTAGCTCAGGCTTATCGCGACGTTTCGACCTTCTCGTAGGTCATCATCTTGGCTGGTCAGCAGTAGAAGTGAGGAGATGGTGTCTGCATAATAATGATAATAATAATAATAATACTGAAATATGGATTACACAAATTCGAGAGGTTTGTTAAGACAAAACAGAACGGTGTGCTGGAAGAAGATTTTAATCAAAATCTTCTCGCAATAAAAATATTGGTCTCTTTATACAGGAGGATTCGTAGAAATGAATACCATCTATTTCTCTTGACAAGAGACACAAATATCTACCAAACAAAACAGTCAGTTTTGAGTTCTGCTTTTCCCTGGATAAAACGACAGAAGTTGATTCTAATAACGAATGCAATTGTCAAGAGGAATTTTTATTTTAAGAATGACAACTTGCACATTTCGCTGTTCGTGGGATGCGGTTGATTTTCAGACGAATTTGGAAGCTGCTTATTATGGCTGGATTCGAGGGTAATGCAACTTAACTGAATTAGAAAAAATGGAAGGAAATTAGCAATGTATTAAGTGATAGAAATTTTGTAATATTTAAATGTGATGTTTAAATGGAAAACGATGAAGTTGTTCAATTTTTCAAAGACTGAATTAGAGAAAATTGAATTGAATTAACAATGTATCAAATGATAATTTTTGTGATATTCAGATGTGATATATAAATGGAAACCGATGAAGTTGTTTAAGTTTTTTTAAAAGACCGAATTAGAGAAAATTAAATTGAATTAGCATTGTATCAAATGATAACTTTTGTGATATTTAAATGTGATATATAAATGGAAACCGATAAAGTTGTTTAATTTTTTAAAAGGCTGAATTAGAGAAAATGGAAGCAAATTAGCAGTGTATAGAGGGATAACAAAATTTTTATAGTTAAATGTAATATTTAAATGGGAAAGGATGAAGTTCCTTAATTTTTAGAAGACTAAATTAAAGAAAATTAAATTGAATTAGCAATGTCTCAAATGAAAAATCTTCATTGAGATTTAAATGTGATATTTAAATGGGGAACGGTGAAGTTATTTAATTTTTTAAAAGTCTTAATGGTGTTTTGATCCGGTATAATGTCAGATCGAAATACAGCATTATGTAGTGAAACTTATTCGCAAAATGATTATATTCTGCAGCTTTGCAAGAGAATTTGATAAACAGAACCTAAAGCCCTAAAACATAAAACTCTGACCGAAACAGATTCAATGATTTCCAAGAAAACGTTTCAGATGCATTTCCAATTTAGAAAATCCGACTGAGCGACTGGCTTGACATTCCAGAACGCAACGAAAATAATGTACCGGAATGAAACCGATAACTTACGCAACGGAACAACGACCATCGCTCGAGACTGGCGTATTGGCTGGCCTTGCTTAAACAACC
>NC_087206.1:2672520-2695020 GCF_015104395.2 Macrobrachium nipponense | reverse complement strand
AAAGAATGTATTTTCACACTTCTTCTCTCTTTTCAAAGGTAACGGTCTCTAAGTCTTACAAAATATGCGCCATACCTTTACGATGGGGGTTTTCTCTCCTGACACCTGCTGTGTACCAAACTGACCTCTTTCTTCTCACCAAAGAGAATGTGACTTTCGCAAGTGCCCTGACCTATATCATCTGTACAAACGAACGTACATGCTTGACGACAAGACGAGCGGTCTCTCGGTTAAAATGCTTACGTACCAAATTCCTTCACTCAAGTAAGCTGCCCCTACAGCTCAGCCAGTCTCCAAGCAAGACATAATATGTGATTCAGTAACATTACACACTTGTAAGATATATATATATATATATATCTTCTTCTTCTTCTTCTTCTTCTTCTTCCCAGCTTTTTCCATTTTTATATGGGGTCGCCGTTTCGGATGAGCCGTTTCCATCTATTTCTATCTTGCACTTCTGCCTCATCAATTCCCTTCTCATGTAAATATCCTCCTCATCACAGTCCTTCCATCTCTTTCTTGGTCTCCCTCCTTTCTCTTCCTTGCACCTCCACTCCCATAGTATGTCTCCCAGCGTGGTCTCATCTCTCCTCAAACAGGTGTCCATACCATCTCAGCCTCCCCTCCTGCACTTTCTTTGATACTTCCACCACCTTAGTTGACCCCCTTATGTAGTCATTTCTGATCCTATCCACTCTTGTACCCCAGACATCCACCTAAGCATTCTCATTTCTGCCACATCCATCTTCTTCTGCTCTGCTTTTCTCATGCTTGCTGTTTCCGTACCATACAGCATTGCTGTTCTTAACCACCGTCTTGTGAAATTTTCCTTTTAAACCTAAGCGGCACTCTTTTGTCACAAAGAACTCCCGAGGCCGCTCTCCAGTTGTTCCAGCCTGCCTGTACCCGATGTTTTACTTCTTCTTCCATACTTCCTCCAGCGTTAACAAAAGATCCCAAATACTTAAACTTATCAACTCTCCTTATTTGCTCTCCACCAAGCTGAATATTTCTCTATCATCCCCCTCAGTGGTGGTACACATATATTCTGTCTTGGATCTACTTATTCTCATTCCTCTGTCCTCCAGTACTTGTCTCCATCTTTCCAATTTCACTTCCAGATCTTTCCCTGTCTCGCACACAGAACAATATCATCCGCATACATATGTTCCATGGTACTGTCTCCCTTACTTCCTCTATTATAACATCCATCACTATGTTAAAGATAAATGGGCTCAGAGCCGACCCCTGGTGTAATCCTACTCTCACCTCAAACCTTCTGTCTCCCCAACACTGCTCCTCACTCTGGTAAATACATTCCGGTACATCTCTTGTATCAATCGCACATACTTCTCTGGCACCATCTTCTCCCTCAGGCTCCTCCATACCTCTGCTCGGGACTCTGTCATAAGCCTTTTCAAGTCAATGAATACCATATGTAGGTCCCTTTGTCTTTCCCCGAATTTCTCCATTATTTGCCTCAGACAAAATATACCATCTGTTGTTCCCCTTCCCTTCATAAATCCCATCTGCTCTTTACCTATTTGTACTTCTTCTCTCAGTCTGCATCTATCTTATCCTTTCAGTATCTTCAAAGTGTGGGACATCAATTTAATGCCCCTATAATTACCACACTCTTGGACATCGCCTTTCCCTTTAAAAATTGGGATCAATATACTCCCACGCCACTCATTTGGTATCTTTTCCTGTTCAAAGGATCTTTATCATAAGATCGTACAGTATATCCACTCCTTCATCTCCTAATGCTTTCCATGCCTCCACCGGGATCATGTCTGGTCCGGTTGCCTTCCCATTCTTCATCTTCTTCAGTGCATTTAGACCTCTTGCCTAGAAAACCTCATTACCATGCCAATGTTCACTTGCCCATCCTCTCTTTATTAGTCTATTATTTTCTTCATTTAACAACTGTTCGAAATATTCTTTCCATCTCTTCACAATGTCTTCCTCCTTTCTAAGCACTACACCCTCTTGATTCTTTATTTGTTTGATGTGTGTTATATCTTTGGTGCTCTTATTTCTAGCCTTTGATAGCTTCATCTCCTTCTTTAATCCTTCCTTTGTCCCCAGCTCATTATACACATCATCATACGACTTTGCTTTAGCTTGGGCTACCACCTTTTTCACCACCTTGTTTTTCTCTCTGTACCTATTTCTGTCTTCCACTGACTGTGACTCTTCCCATCTTTTCTTTGCCTCCTTCTTATCTTTTACTACTTTTCTCAAGTCTTCATCCCACCACCAACTATCCTTTTCTTCCCATATGATACCAGATGTCTCTCCTAGCAGCTCCTTTCCATGCCTTCTTATTACTGCTGCATTTCGTGCCCACCATTCTTTAACATCTTCAATATATATATATATATATATATATATATATATATATATATATATATATATATATATATATATATATATATATATATATATGTAGATATATATATATATTTATATATATACATATATATATCTGTTCACACATACATTGTTCTCACATCTCAAGGGAATAGTGATTTATTTCGTTTACAGCCATGATGTCCTTACCAATCAAATTTCTAATGCATAATCAGACTTCCTACTATCCCATAACCTCTCTCTCTCTCTCTCTCTTTCTCTCTCTTTTTCACTGTCTCTTTCACTCTAGATAAAATAAATTGTTAAAGTTTCTCACAAAATTCTTAAGTGTTCCCTAAAATAAGCACAAAGTTTTGGATTCTAACGTTACAGATAAAAGAGAAACTGGATCACTTGGAACTTGTTTCCAAGAATTCCAGGCTACTGGAAAGGCTTTCTGGAAGCAACAGGAATATCAGCTTCCAAGAAGCACTTTGAAACGAATACCAGAGGACTTCGGCATCTCAACTGCGATCAGATCGGGAATTGTTTCCTGTGATTCTTGGCAGATTATAACTTTGGCTCGCCACCGAACTTCTTAATGATAAATGATATTTCGAAAGTTTATATTTTTTTATGTCAAAACTTTCCGGCAATTGGTTTCCAAAAAACTACTAAGACTCAGGTATCGTCTTTAGCTGCGAGAATGCGCTTTGAAGTTTAAATAAGAAAACAATCGCGTACAAACACCAATTAACCCTCGAGGCATTTTCAAAGTTTGTACACAGTCACTCAAATAAGTTCATGGATGTCCGGGTGTTTGAAAGAAATTTCATTTTCACCGCTTTCTGGATGACAGGTGGTTGGGAGTGCTAGACTGGCCAAATGCTCAACTACCTTACTCAGAAAGCGGTGAAATTGAAATCTCTCTTAAACACCCGGACATCCATGAACTTATGTGAGTGACTGTGTACAAACTTTGAAAATGCCTCGAGGGTTAATTGTGTTTGTACGCAATTGTTTCATTAAACTTCAAAGCGCATTTCTCGTGCGCGCGCACGTGTGTGTGTGTGTGTGTGTATTAGAGCCAATACTTAGCGTGATTAGATACCCTTTATAAAAATTATCAATAAATCATTACGATTCGTAAGACGCTTACGACTCTTATAAAGAAAAGTTAAATGTTTACTCTTTGTCTTGCGACATAAGTCTCGCTATTGCCTACATTTATGCTTAATCATTAACATTAATTCGTTATACAAACTATGATTCTAACGACAGTGCTTGGCTAAGTGTATGTCTGTGAGTATTTTACAGACAAATACGTATTTTACTGCATTGTGGAAAATTTTGTAAAATATTCCGAGATTTTCAAATTCTCTCTCTCTCTCTCTCTCTCTCTCTCTCTCATTACAAAAAGGAGTCCTTCTTGTGTCAGACGAGAGATGCTAGCTCTCTCTCTCTCTCTCTCTCTCTCTCTCTTCTGCACGTGTTTTGATCCTTCTTCGCCTGGACAGGATACATTCTCGATTTTAAATATTTTTTATTAACTGAACGTATTTTTCCATTTTTTATAAACATCCACAATTTTTTTCCTCTCTCTCAACATCCGCTGTTACGTAACTTTGCTAAATGCTCTCTCACTCTTACCTTCTGATTCGTTCAATTATTCAATGAACACCAAGTAACCTTAATCGTCCATATTCCGTTGCTCTCAGACTCTGCAAAAAATATATGCAAATCACAGTCACCCAATTTATTGAAATCCCAGACGTCTGTGGGTGAGTGTGTGTGTGTGTGTGTGTTCGATAATAAAAAAAGAGAGGAAAAAAATCTCCAGGAATGGGAATAGATTGTCAGTGAAAATGAATTTGTAATGGAAATGAGAATGAACGGAAAGGATTTTGCGAAATGTCGGACGGGAATTGAAGAGTTCTCTCGCTCTCCAATTTTTACTTTTTTTTATTTTTTGCACAATATACGTAAACGCCAGAAAAGGAAGTTCCGCTTCAAATAGGAAATATTTTTAATTGTTTATTGGGAACTAAATGTATAAATATACATAGCAATATGTTTCAACGTTTTTGCAAAGGAAATATGTATAAATATACAAAGTAAATTCAGAGTGAACAGACTTGCATGGATCAATATATGCATAGAGAAAAAATACACTCTGTTTATAGGGTGCATAGAGAAAAAATCCAGACTGTTTATAGGGAACTAAACGTATAAATATTTAATATTGTCTGTTGCAACAGATTTCAATGGAACTATGTATTGATATACATAGTAATTTGCAAGGACGTATTTATGAATAGACAAAAAAATTCACCTTGCTTGTATGACACTAAGTTCATAAATATGCATAGCAACGTTTATTTCAACAGATTTGGAAAGGAACTATGTAGGAATAATCATAACGATATCAAAAGCAAGAGATTTGCAAGGATATATGTATAATAAACCAGATTAGTATCTATTTAGACAAACTTGCAAGTAATGTATGCATAGATATGCATAACAATTTCTATTTCATTACATTTGCAAGGACCTCTGTGCAGATATACATGGAGTATGTATTTCAACAGGTTTGCAAGGGTACTATGTATAAATACACGTAGTAACATCTATTTCAAAAGATCTGTCTGGGAAATAGTTAAAATGGCATATTGTAATATCTATTTCAAAAATGTTGCAAGGTATACATAAAACATAATGGGATATTGACAGAATTACAAGGTATAAAACTAGAAAGAGTATTATGTTACAATTCAAGAAAATTGACGCTGGAAATAGCGGTATATTCTTAAGACATTACATTATTTTTTTTATTTGTTCAGCAGAAAATAAGATAATGATTAGCCCGTCTGGAATGATCGGGCGTGGACTATAATGCTGACATTAATGAGGGTTGAATCATCAGGATACAATGACTGTCAATCGCTTACAATGATAAGATTTATTGTCGTATGTCACAGAAACCATGACTCTATTGTATATTGGAGGATCATTTTACCATTTGAAATAGACAATACTATGTGTATTTATACATAGTACCGTTACAAATTTCTTTAAATCCATCTCCATGTATATTTGTACATAGTTCCTTGCAAATCTAATGAAATAGAAATTGCTATGCATATCTATGCAAAGATTCCTTACAAGTATTTCTAAATAGATATTAATATGTTTATTTATAATAATATGTTTATTTATAGCAATTCTTTTGCCTTTGATATCTTTATGTACTATATTCATGCCTATTTCCTTTGCATATCTGTTGAAATACACGTTGCTATGTATATTTATACATTTAGTTTCATACAAGCAAGGTGGATATTTTCTGGTTATCATATTTGTGAAACTGAAATGGTAAACACTAGTCCAAGGTTTCTGGTTTGTTCTGTGATGTGAAATGCATTGCCGTGTTTTGTATGCCTACCTGTTATCAAGTTACATGTACCTAGTTTTGTATTGTCCAGTTTTGCCAATGTAAATTTTTTGATGCAGATAGTTTGACGGTATAAATAGAATGCTCCTCCCCACCTCTCCATTAACGAGGTTTACAGCACGACCACCACATATAGGTTTGGAATATTTAACTATTATTATCTTTCTCTACGTTCAAATTTCCTGTTTTCCCCTTTTGGGACCAAGTGTTGTGTTCAACCTTTTTTTTCCGCAACTTTTCGAAAATACACCTTTTCATTTTTTCCCTATTTTCGTATGCATTACATCTTTAGTGAACGGACTGCCCTGTAAAGCAGTATTTCTCCACCACGTTTTGGAATGCGCATTTATTTACATATTTCCATCATTCTTTATATATCACGTTTTTGTTTCACGGGTTACATTGTATAATTTCATTTCTGCATTGGGGTTTACCTTGTGCCTTTTTCTCTGTCTGCATTTGCATGCATTTTTATCTGCAGTGCTGCATTGTGTAACATTACAGTGCATTTTTCCCTACAATCCTTGTGAATTTTTTATGCATTTTCCTTCACAGTTAATAAGTATGTGATACAGTTCTGTACATGTAATCCGGATTCATTAACGAATACATGTGTAGAGTGCTATATATATACTATATATATATATATATATATATATATATATATATATATATATATACATACATACTAATATATATATATATATATATATATATATATATATATGTGTGTGTGTTACAACCTCCCAGGTTGCAGTACAGGTTCTTTTTAGGTCTTTATATTCTCAAGGATTGCAGTCAGTAAATGTACCTCAGTGACAAGGAAGGACGGAAACAGAAACTCAAGAAAACTTAACAATATTTATTATAAACTAGAACAATGACTTAAATCAACCTTGTGAGATTAAATACACTTAATTGTACAGAATTTTCAGAGAACAAATGCCTGGTTCTCGGGAACTCACAAGAAAACCTAAAGCTAAAACACTAAGCCCTAAACAAGAGAAAACCCCAAGAGAGAAAACATACTTAATATATAACAAGTTGGATCCAAAATAAGGCTAGCCAAAATAATCAATAACCTAATAATAATAAGATAGAAGGAAGTAAGAGATGATAACAAGGAAAACCTTAATATTCCTACCTACAACACAAAGCTAAACAATCTGGAACTCGGTCCACTAAATACTGACACACAAACATGACAACATATACATGTAAACTTATACATATATATATTTATAAACTAATAAAAATTGGCAAAAATAAACAATTTCACCTCAAGTGAAATTCCAGAAGAGGAGTTTGAATCCTGGGCCGTGACCAATCCACCCAACTGCTATCAAAAGGGCTAATACTGTACGCCAGGTACTGAAGGGCAACACATTGTCCCGAGAGAATAGGAACGATTATACGTCTTACCTGGCGACAGACTCCCTACTAGCCACCTCACGAGTCAAGTAGCTCTCACTCCCGTATAACAGCTGGACGAGGATGACACGGCAGGTAAATCCAGAATCCAGTGCCGGGATACAACTACGACACAGGTCCCGTAAAAATCCTCCGACGGGAACAAGGGGCAGAAACGGCGGTCACAGATGACTGAGCGTCTGCTAAACCCTCAACAGCAGTGAAGGTCGCAGGTGACAACAACACCTGCGCGAGAAATAGCCGTGATTCAGGGACACACACACAACAGACGTATATATGCGTCTTCCAAAATCCGTGAGCGAAATATCCAAGTGCGTGGTCCAAAAGGCAAGTATCCAAAGTCGTCCTCCAAATCAAAATACGTATATGCTGCGACAGGAAACAGTACTGGTGAGAGCTTGTCAAGACCCGAACTCCCGTTGACCGGTCGACCATGTCCACTCATCACCTTCCCAGTGTTTATAAACACTCAAAGCAAAAGAATAACAATCGTTAAACGATAGTTCACTAATACACCAAAAAAGGAGGAGGAGGGGCGCAAAACACTGAAACAATCGTAAAGCCACTCAACTTACGGAAACACAAGAGTAAACATACTCAGCAAAAATTTAACTTAAAACTAAACAAAAAAGTAAACAAGGCTGATTTAAATCAACAAAAGAAATAATAATAGTTTTACGTTAACCTAATACCTTCCTCCCCCAAAACAATAAAAATTATTCACATAGAATACATTTTTTTTATCAAAAACTGTAAGAATGCTGAAATGGAAAGGAATTAACATAATATTATAGAGATACAAAACCAGATCAAGATAAATATTTAAACAACCCTGAAAAATAAAGGTTATAAATATTATTACAGTACACATGACAAAAGAAGCATAGCTTCACGAAGAAAACTTACCAAACCAGCCAATAGGGCACCTTAAAGAAGGATAAACCAAGACTCGAACGAGTACCAAAACAAAAAAAACTGACAGACCTTACCGAGGTTGAACATACAAAAACAATGCACTTGACCAAACCTACATCTAAACTAAACCCTAAGATAAAGACTCACTCATACTCACACACATGCTTGCCATCATATTTTACTATGCAATAATAGTTTTAATACAAACCCAATGAAGACACGAGAAGGGCGAGGGAGGGACAAAAGCCAAGATTGACATACGAGAAAGGGCATCATGGAATACGGTTCTCAGATCCCTTAATATGTTTGATAACCAGAGAGAATTCCTGCAACTGCAGAGCCCACCTTAAAATCCTCTGGTTGGATCCTTTCATCCGTTCGATGAACACTAGAGGTTATTGGTCAGTCAATCTCTATAGGGAAAGAGAAATGAGTAACATAAGGTTAAAATGTAGCAGAGTGCGAACCAAGTCCAAGGCCTCCTTCTCGATAAGTGGAGTAACTTTTCTCCGCTGCCAATAAAACTTACGGCTGAAGTAAGACACCAGGACGAACCTCTCCAGCCCCATTTCTCTGAAAGAGGACACCACCCCTAATGCTACATCACTGGCATCCCCACCAACAATGAAAGGTTTCTGAAAATCAGGAGACATTAATATTGGGTTTGACACCAACACCAGTTTAAGTTTAATAAAAGACTCTTCACATTGAGGAGACCACACAAATTTCTGTCCTTTTTCTAATAGCTTAGTAAGCGGCTGAGCAATGTCCGAGAAGTTTCGGACAAACCGCCTATAATAGCCCGTCATGCCGAGAACTCTCCGAACTTCTCTGACATTGCACGGCCTCTTCAAATTTACAATGGCCCGAGATTGGCTTGTTTAGGGCTACCTGTCCCAAACCAACCTCATGACCCAAATAACATACTTTGGCCTTGCCAAAATTCACATTACCCAAGTTCACAACAAGACCGGCGGCCCTCAAAAGCTTCAAACACTTTTCTCAACCTTACCATATGAGTTCGCCAATCATTGCTGTGAACAACTAGATCATCAATATAAATTTCAGTGCCTTCCAACCACAAATGACTCTGTTCATAAGCCGCTGAAAGGTACATGCAGCATTCTTCATCCCAAAAGGCATTACTTTACATTCGTAAAGTCCAAAGGGAGTTACAAAAGCAGAAATTTCCCTGGCTCGATCAGACAGGGGCACTTGCCAATATCCTTTCAACAGATCCAACTTGGTAATCAATTTTGCAGACCCGTATCTGATCGAGACAGTCATCAATGCGGGGCAAAGAAAGGAGTCATTTTTAGTACTGGCATTAACCTTACGGTAATCCATCACATACGGTACTTCCCCATCAGACTTCTTGACCAGAACAATCGGAGAGCTCCAAGACTTATCGAAGGTTGGATTAGTCATGCTCCAGCATATACTTTATTTCCTCCTCGACTATGTCCCTCTTCACTGGATTTAGTCGATAGGACTCTGCTTTACGGGGGAAGCACTGCCCACATCCACATCATGCTGACGCAACCTCGTCCTACCTGGCGAACTCTGAAATACTTCTGGAAAAGAACAGATTAAATTATAATGTCCCTTTTCTGGGTAACTTCCAGATGGTCCAACCCTCCTTTCAAAACCTCTAGATTTTGAATTATATTAAAGAGACATCAGAAGACACCTGACCAATAAATCCTCAAAGTTATCCTCTGGAGGCTCTACAACCATAGACACAGGCTCATATACAATAGCTAAAGGATCTCTACCACATGAAATATAAGATTTTTAATTATTAATATGAAAGACCCGGACTTTCGTTTGGTCCCGGGGGCTTCAATTTCATAATTCACCTCAGACAATTTTCTCAAAACCTTCCAGGGCCCCTTATACCTTGGTTCGAGGAAATGTCTGAGTCTGTACTCAACACCAATACTAATTCCCCAGGCTCAAAAGAACGACCGCACCTTGGTTTTCCTATCAAAATTTGATTTCATGACTGCTTTGGGAGGAAGCCAATTTTCTCTAGCAAATTTCCATGCAATGGCTAATTTCTTCCGTCAAATTCTCTACAAATTCCACCACATTAATTTCTCCTCCCTTCTGACCTGATGCAAGCAATTCGTGGAAAAATTTCCAACGGACACGTACCCTGTGTCCAAACACCAGTTCGAAGGGAGCTACACCTGTAGATGAATTCGGATGGTTCCTTATAGCAAAGAGAGCAAAGGGAAGCCCTTTTTCCCAATCCTCTCCTTGTTCATAGCAGTATTTCTTTAACACTGATTTAAGTGTCTGGTGGAATCTTTCCACCACACCCTGACTCTCTGGATGATAAGGTACGCTGGTAGTGTGCTGAATGGCCAGTTCAGCACACTTACCCCTAAATACCTTACTCGTAAAATTCGTCCCACAGTCGGTCTGAATTTTACGAGGGAGTCCATATCTGGAGAAAATTCAATGAGCTTCTCAAATACTGCTCTGGAGGTAATCTTTTTCATTGGGAATGCCTCAGGAAATCTGGAAGCCCTGTCCATAATCGTCAGGAGATGAGTAAACCAGTCTTTGTTCTGGGCAAAGGCCCTACCACATCTATTACCAATTCTACAAAGGTTCCCCAATTGCAGGAATTGGATTTAAAGGTGCTTTAGGGATTACTTGATTGGGTTTTCCATCACCTGACAAACCTCACAGTTACTAACAAATTGTTTCACTGATAATTTTACATCCTGGCCACCAAAAACATTTTGCCAACCTCTTGAAAGTCTTAAATACTCCAAAGTGACCAGAAAAAAGAATCATCATGTGACAACCTCAAAACAGACTCCCTAAATTGTGAGGGAGCCACAATTTGTTCCACTCGAGAAGTCTCGTTCAGATCATGTGTAGATGGGCGACTAACTCTGTATAACAAAACCTTTTTATTACACAAAACCTTGGTTTAGTTAAATCAGCTGTGTCACCCAACTCAAAATCAAACTCTTGTTTCTGAGCCTCAATAAACGTGAAACGGTTCCAATCAGGTTGCAAGATATCACTAACACTACTTGGACTATCTACTGGCCCAGGCCTTTCTAACTCTACTTCTAAACTACTTAAATCTAAGTCATCATCATTTATCAAATTAGCTGCCTTAGCAGATGCCCAGGTCGTCACAGCCACTGGACAAGCATCCATAGTCAAAATAGGGAATAATTCCAGACCCTTATGGTCTAACATGTCATTTCCCAAAATACCATCAATACCTGGAATGGGGAGACTCTCACAACAGCCAACTCAGTTACTTTATTATACCCAGGGAAAGATAACTCAACTTCTACCAATGGAGCTGAAACCACTGTGTTTGGGAACCCTCCCAGAACCACATAATTCCCTGAATATTTAACTAAACCATTTAATGATTCTTTTAACACTAATGACCGAGCAGACCCTGTGTCTCGCAAAAATTTCACCTTAAGGACTCCTGAATCAGTAACCAGTCTACCAGGCCAGATATATTTATCATAGAGTCATGCCTGACTACTCCCAGATGGATTCACATTACCGCTGTCACAACTAATCTCATTACCACTAACAACCACTGATGGATTCTCAACCTTGGGATTAGACTTATTTGAAATTAGAGATATAGGGCGGTGACCACTACTGTCACCATTTCTCTGGAGATACCTCCTTCTGGCTTACTGAGCCTGATAATGCCCGGGCTTATTGCACCAAAAGCAGGTCCCACTACCTCTACTCACATTACCAGATATCAACCGGTTTTTGGAAAAGACTCTAGTGTGCCCACCACTTGAGACTTTTCCCTGACCATTCTCATTTTTAGAATAAGTTGGGACTCCTGAATGCTTTACCCTAGTATCTCCAACATTACGAGATTTCATATTAAAATTATTTGGCCTAGCAGGCTGGAAATTTGTTACCTGGGAACTAAAATTACCGGACCCAGCTCGATGGGTCAAGATGAACTCATCAGCAATCTGAGCCGCCTTACTTATACTGGCAGCTTTTACTTCCTCTAATATATTCTCAATTCCTTGCTACAATGTTTCTTAATTCCTCCAGCAGCATTAATTCCCTTAAGGAGAGAAAGAGGCCACCTGTCGGCTCTTTAGCCAATCATCAAACTGCTCTTCCTTGAGCCTAGCAAATTCTACAAATGAAAGAGCAGGGTGCTTAACAAAATTCCTAAATTTTAGGCGATAGGCCTCAGGGACAAGGTCATATGCCTTGAGGACTAACGCCTTCACTTTATTATAATCACGGGCTACACCCTCCTCCAAAGAATTATACACCCGGATTGCCTTGCCCACCAGCCTACACTGAATTAAGACTGTCCACATCTCGGTGGGCCAAGACAACCTGGTAGCTACCGTTCAAAAGCCTTAAAAATTCAGGCACATTTCTTTCATCAAATACAGGGACCACTTCAGAGCTGCCCCTATATTAAATTTATCAGCAGATGGTCCACCAGGGAGTACTTAACCTATTAGGAGAACCTTGTACCTAGGCCACTCCAAATTTACATTGGCCATCTCTAGCTCATGCCGCCTCACCCTCTCGTTCTCTTCAAACTCGAGCTTCATTAACTCTATTCTCTTACAAATTAAGCTATATTCGCTGTCCTCCTGGGACACTACAGGCTGCACTGGGGCCACATTCACTGGGATAGGGTTTTCTACTAAAAATGGGTTAGTGACACATTAGCTTTGGAACGTGCAAATTAGCCTGCCCTTCAAAAATAGTTTCCAGTACGAGGAGGATCTTCAAACAAACAAAGGCAAAGGCCTGGATTCACACTCACATCCTCAATCACACTACCCTCTTCGCTCAGGAGTCCACTCACCAACACTGTCAAAATTCCCTAGCTAAATTCTCTCCTTCAGCCATACCTTGAAGCTACCTTACTTTTTACAGCTATCAGCAACTGGGCCCAGTGTCGCAGCCCTAAGTGGGACACCTAACCAGCGAGCACAACTTACCAATACTCTTTACTCAATACAGGAAGATGCCTAATACAATCTGCCGATCCCAAAAAACTCAGCTGGATCAAAAATAAAATCTTCCATGGTTCCAAAATTAAAGGGGGAGTAAGGCAATACACTAAACAGCAACAAATACTGGTAAATCCACTGAGCGCTGTTCCGTCAACCAAAACACTGAGTACACCCGAGTGCAATCCTGTCACGGTCGCCAACTGTTACAACCTCCCAGGTTGCAGTACAGGTTCTTTTTAGGTCTTTATATTCTCAAGGATTGCAGTCAGTAAATGTACCTCAGTGACAAGGAAGGACGGAAACAGAAACTCAAGAAAACTTAACAATATTTATTATAAACTAGAACAATGACTTAAATCAACCTTGTGAGATTAAATACACTTAATTGTACAGAATTTTCAGAGAACAAATACCTGGTTCTCGGTCGGGAACTCACAAGAAAAACTAAACGCTACAAGCTAAAAGCTAAACATAAGCCCTAAAACAAGAGAAAACCCCAAGAGAGAAAACATACTTAATATAAAACAAGTTGGATCCAAAATAAGGCTACCAAAAATAATCAATAACCTAATAATAATAAGATAGAAGGAAGTAAGAGATGATCAAGGAAAACCTTAATATTCCTACCTACAACACAAAGCTAAACAATCTGGAACTCGTCCACTAAATACTGACACACAAACAAATATGACAAACATATACATGTAAACTTATACATTATATATATTTATAATAATAAAAATTGGCAAAAATAAACAATTTCACCTCAAGTGAAATTCCAGAAGAGGAGTTGAATCCTGGGCCGTGACCAATCCACCAACTGCTATCAAAAGGGCTAATACTGTACGCCAGGTACTGAAGGGCAACACATTGTCCCGAGAAAAGAGGAACGATTATACTCTTACCTGGCGACAGACTCCCTACTAGCCACCTCAACGAGTCAAGTAGCTCTCACTCCCGTATAACAGCTGGACGAGGATGACACGGCAGGTAAATCCAGAATCCAGTGCCGAGATACAACTACGACACAGGTCCCGTAAAAATCCTCCGACGGGAACAAGGGGCAGAAAGCGGCGGTCACAGATGACTGAGCGTCTGCTAAACCCTCAACAGCAGTGTGAAGGTCGCAGGTGACAACAACACCTGCGCGAGAAATAGCCGTGATTCAGGGACACACACACAACAGACGTATATATGCGTCTTCCAAAATCCGTGAGCGAAATATCCAGTGCGTGGTCCAAAAGGCAAGTATCCAAAGTCGTCCTCCAAATCAAAATACGTATATGCTGCGACAGGAAACAGTACTGGTGAGAGCTTGTCAAGACCCGAACTCCCGTTGACCGGTCGACCATGTCCACTCATCACCTTCCCAGTGTTTATACACTCAAAGCAAAAGAATAACAATCGTTAAAACGATAGTTCACTAATACACAAAAAAGGAGGAGGAGGCGCAAAAAAACACTGAAACAATCGTAAAGCCACTCAACTTACGGAAACACAAGAGTAAACATACTCAGCAAAAATTTAACTTAAAAGTAAACAAAAAAGTAAACAAGGCTGATTTAAATCAACAAAAGAAATAATAATAGTTTTACGTTAACCTAATAATATAAATAATATATTATATATATATATATATATTAATATATATATATATATATATATACATATATATATATATATATATATATATATATATATATATATATATATATATAGTATATATATGTTATATTATAGATATATATATATATATAAATATATATATAATATATAATATAGATATATATATATATATATATGATATATATATATATATATATATATATATATATATATATATATATATCTACTATATATATATAATATATAAATATATATATATAATATACATATATATATATATAAATATATATATATATATATATATATATATATATATATATACATATATATAGATATATATATATATATATATATATATATATATATATATTTAATCTTAATGCCTAGGATAAAATAAAATAAAAATTCTCAAAAAAATAGTAGTAAAAAAGAGTAACGTATAAAAACCTCTGGTCATCATCTGTTTTGAGAGAAAAATATGTAATTTTCAATGCTAAGGGTGTAAAATTACAAAAATGAATAAAAGAAGACTACCCAAAAAGTAGTAAAGAAGATAAAAAAAAAAACTCTTCTATCTATGAGGGACCTTCAAAAGATAGAGAGAAGATCCCAAACCAGCGGACCAAGGGACACCTGATATTTTTCATGGAGTTTTTTTTTTCTTTCTTTTTTTTGCTGATGGGAGGTACAGAAAAGAGAAAAGTGAAATATTTTGCTTTTATCTATCTTTCAGCCATTTATATTCTTTCGTATTCCCACCTGGTACAGGGGGAATCTTTTCCCGGTGTGCGTGTTTTTTTTTTTTTTTTTTTTTTTTGGCGGGGGGTGGGGGTGGGGTGGTTGTGTGGTGTACGTAGAGGGGAAGGCTTTTGTATCAGCTGTTATTGTTTTTCTGAAGCCGAGGTTTGTTCTATTTTTTTTTTCGTTGACTTCTTCATAAAATATTCATATTTTATACGTGCGTGAATCCAAAAACCCATATATATATACATATATTTATATCAGTATATAGTGTGTGTGTGTATGTGTGTATATATATATATATATATATATATATATATATATATATATATATATATATATATATATATATTTATAAATGTTTTTTCAGCATTAATCTTTTCATTGTCTTTTTTCTACGATCGTATCCTTACAACAAGTTGAAACGTCGAAAGTATTTCTGTAAAATCATTATTTTCATTCTAGCTATATGACTCATAACGAATGGTAAAACAAATTACTGGGTATATATATCCAGTTTCATTCCCAGAATAAGATCCACAGCTGAGATACAAGTCGATTACTTCAGCGAATGGTACAACAGCAAAGGGCGTGTGTCCCGCTATTGCTAGAATGTACAATAGCTGCCTTGATTTATCGTCGAAGCTTCCATCCCACTGTCTCTCAGAGCCTAAGGGGAAGATAAAAAATCCAGTCTCTACCTTTGCAGAATTTCATTGTTCTGTTTGAAAGTTTTTCTCGGCATTCTATTGGGATCGATCGAGTTCAATTCGATGTATTCCTTTCTGTTCTTTTTGTGAAATTGACTTCAATGCAGTCTTTTGTGTTCTTTCTCTTCTCTCGAGTTATTGGGTCTGATAATTGGTGATAATTCTTTCCATATCCTTTCTTAACGCCTGTGCTTCCATTTCTAAGAAAATATCTCGGTTGTGTGGATGAGTCCAGAGGTACACAACAAGCCTCATGTACTTGTGAACACCTTAGCCCAGTTTTTATTTTAAAAATCTATGCAATAATTAGTTCCCCGAAAGACTGATGACCATATATTCTTTGGAAGCTTGAATGTTAAGTCAGTGGTCCCTATGGTGGGCCTGTTCCATATGAATAGGGTTCATATTCTTATTCTTAAGGTCGAAACGTCACGTGATACCAGCTATACCACCAATAATAATAATAATAATAATAATAATAATAATAATAATAATAATAATATAATTATTATTATTATTATTATTATTATTATTATTATTATTATTATTATTATATTATTATTATTATTATTATTATTATTATTTGAAGAAGATGAAACCTATTCATATGGAACATGTCATGGACCCTGTGGGTATGTTGCATATGAATTGGGTTCGTCTTCTGAATAATAATAATAATAATATAATAATAATAATAAAATAATAATAATAATATAATAATATAATAATAATAACACATGGGCAGTGCCAGTAATCAGATACAGCGCAGGAATAGTGGAATGGACGAAGGACAACTCCGCAGCATAGATCAGAAAACCAGGAAACATATGACAATACACAAAGCACTACACCCAAGAGTAAAATACGGACAGACTATACATAACAAAAGGAAGGAGGGAGAGGACTACTAAATATAAAGGACTGCGTCAACATCGAGAACAGAGCACTGGGGCAATATCTGAAAACCAGTGAAGACGAGTTGCTAAAGAGTGCATGGGAAGAAGGACTAATAAAAGTAGACGAAGACCCAGAAATATACAGAGGCAGGAGAATGACAGACAGAACAGAGAACTGGCACAACAAACCAATGCACGGACAATACATGAGACAGACTAAAGAACTAGCCAGCGATGACACATGGCATGGACTACAGAGGGGAGAGCTAAAGAAGGAAACTGAAGGAATGATAACAGCGGCACAACATCAGGACCTAAGAACCAGATATGTTCAAAGAACGATAGACGGGAATAACATCTCTCCCATAAGTAGGAAGTGCAATACGAAAAATGAAACCATAAACCACATAGCAAGCTAATGCCCGGCACTTGCACAGAACCAGTACAAAAAGAGGCATGATTCAGTGGCAAAAGCCCTCCACTGGAGCCTGTGCAAGAAACATCAGCTACCTTGCAGTAATAAGTGGTACGAGCACCAACCAGAGGGAGTGATAGAAAACGATCACGCAAAGATCCTCTGGGACTATTGTATCAGAACGGATAGGGTGATACGTGCAAACAGACCAGACGTGACGTTGATTGACAAAGTCAAGAAGAAAGTATCACTCATTGATGTCGCAATACCATGGGACACCAGAGTTGAAGAGAAAGAGAGGGAAAAAATGGATAAGTATCAAGATCTGAAAATAGAAATAAGAAGAATATGGGATATGCCAGTGGAAATCGTACCCATAATCATAGGAGCACTAGGCACTATCCCAAGATCCCTGAAAAGGAATCTAGAAAAACTAGAGGCTGAAGTAGCTCCATGACTCATGCAGAAGAGTGTGATCCTAGAAAAAGCACACAGTAAGAAAAGTGATGGACTCCTAAGGCGGCAGGATGCAACCCGGAACCCCACACTATAAATACCACCCTGTCGAATTGGAGGACTGTGATAGAGCAAAAAAAAATAATAATAATAAAAATAATAAGTAAGAGACTCTGGGAAAACATATGGAGCAATCCGGTATCACACAACAAACATGCAACATGGCTCCAGGAAGTCAAGGAAGAAGAAACAGAGAGAATAAAACAAAGATTCACATAGATCACGACAGACACAGTCAGACACCAACTAAAGAAAATGCCAAACTGGAAAGCCCCAGGTCCTGAATAAGTCCATGGATACTGGCTCAAAAACTTCAAGACCCTACACCCACGAATAGCAGAACAACTCCAGCATTGTATCTCAAATCACCATGCGCCCAAATGGATGACCACAGGAAGAACATCCTTAGTACAAAAATACAAGAGTAAGGAAAATATAGCCAGTAACTACAGGCCTATCACCTGCCTACCAATAATATGGAAGTTACTAACAGGTATCATCAGTGAAAGGCTATACAATTACCTAGAGGAGACAAACACCATCCCCCACCAACAGAAAGGCTGCAGAAGGAAGTGTAGGGGCACAAAAGACCAGCTCCTGATAGACAAAATGGTAATGAAGAACAGTAGGAGAAGGAAAACCAACCTAAGCATGGCATGGATAGAATATAGAAAGTCTTCAACATGATACACACATGGCTAATAGAATGCCTGAAATATATGAGGCAGAGGAAAACACCATCAGCTTCCTCAAAAATACAATGCGCAACAGGAATACAATACTTACAAGCTCTGGAATAAGACTAGCAGAGGTTAATATCAGGAAAGGGATCTTGCAGGGCGACTCACTGTCCCCACTACTCTTCGTAGTATCCATATTCCCATGACAAAGTACTACAGAAGATGGATGCCGGTACCAACTCAAGAAAAGAGGCAAACAGAATCAACCATCTGATGTTCATGGACGACATCAAGCTGTATGGTAAGAGCATCAAGGAAATAGATACCCTAATCCAGACTGTAAGGATTGTATCTGGGGACATCAGGATGGAGTTTGGAATAGAAAAATGTGCCTTAGTCAACATACAAAAAGGCAAAGTAACGAGAACTGAAGGGATAAAGCTACGAGATGGGAGCAACATCAAACACACAGATGAGACAGGATACAAATACCTAGGAATAATGGAAAGAGGAGATATAAAACACAAAGAGATGAAAGACACGATCAGGAAAGAATATATGCAGAGACTCAAGGCGATACTCAAGTCAAAACTCAACGCCGGAAATAGGATAAAAGCCATAAACACATGGGCAGTGCCAGTAATCAGATACAGCGCAGGAATAGTGGGAATAGACGAAGGCAGAACTCCGCAGCATAGATCAGAAAACCAGGAAACATATGACAATACACAAAGCACTACACCCAAGATCAAATACGGACAGACTATACATAACACGAAAGGAAGGAGGAAGAGAGGACTACTAAGTATAGAGGAACTGCGTATACATCGAGAACAGAGCACATGGGGCAATATCTGAAAACCAGTGAAGACGAGTGGCTAAAGAGTGCATGGGAAGAAGGACTAATAAAAGTAGACGAAGAGCCAGAAATATACAGTGACAGGAGAATGACAGACAGAACAGAGGACTGGCACAACAAACCAATGCATGGACAATGCATGAGACAGACTAAAGAACTAGCAAGCGATGACACATGGCAATGGCTACAGAGGGGAGAGCTAAAGAAGGAAACTGAAGGAATGATAACAGTGGCACAACATCAGGACCTAAGAACCAGATATATTCAAAGAACGATAGACGGAAATAACATCTCTCCCATATGTAGGAAGTGCAATACGAAAAATGAAACCATAAACCACATAGCAAGCGAATGCCCGGTACCTGCACAGAACCAGTACAAAAAGAGGCATGATTCAGTGGCAAAAGCCCTCCACTGGAGCCTGTGCAAGAAACATCAGCTACCTTGCAGTAATAAGGTGGGGTACGAGCACCAACCAGAGGGAGTGATAGAAAATGATCAGGCAAAGATCCTCTGGGACTATGGTATCAGAACGGATAGGGTGATACGTGCAAATAGACCAGACGTGACGTTGATTGACAAAGTCAAGAAGAAAGTATCACTCATTGATGTCGCAATACCATAGGAACCAGAGTTGAAGAGAAGAGAGGGAAAAAATGGATAGTATCAAGATGAAATAGAAATAAGAAGAATATGGGATATGCCAGTGGAAATCGTACCCATAATCTAGGAGCACTAGGCACGATCCCAAGATCCCTGAAAAGGAATCTAGAAAAACTAGACGCTGAAGTAGCTCCAGGACTCGTGCAGAAGAGTGGTGATCCTAGAAACGGCGCACATAGTAAGAAAAGTGATGGACTCCTTAGGAGGCAGGATGCAACCCGGAACCCCACACTATAAATACCACCCAGTCGAATTGGGGACTGTGATAAACAAAAAACAAAAAAAAAAAAAACAAAAAAAAAATTATAATAATAATAATAATAATAATAATAATGGAGAAACAAATCCAATGTTATGTAAATGTAAATATATTTAAATTTAAAACAGTAAGTTATAGCTTTCGGGAATTTGTTCTGTTCCCCTTATAACAATAATATAATAATAATAATAATAATAATAATAATAATAATAATAATAATAATAATAATAATAATAATAATAACGAAAAAATGAAACCATAAACCACATAGCAAGCGAATGCCCGGCACTTGCACAGAACCAGTACAAAAAGAGGCATGATTCAGTGGCAAAAGCCCTCCACTGGAGCCTGTGCAAGAAACATCAGCTACCTTGCAGTAATAGTGGTACGCACCAACCTGAAGGAGTGATAGAAAACGATCAGGCAAAGATCCTCTGGGACTATGGTATCAGAACGGATAGGGTGATACGTGCAAACAGACCAGACGTGACGTTGACTGACAAAGTCAAGAAGAAAGTATCACTCATCGATGTCGCAATACCATGGACACCAGAGTTGAAAGAGAAAGAGAGGGAAAAAATGGATAAGTATCAAGATCTGAAAATAGAAATAAGAAGGATATGGGATATGCCGGTGGAAATCGTACCCATAATTCATAGGAGCATAGGCACGATCCCAAGATCCCTGAAAAGGAATCTAGAAAAACTAGAGGCTGAAGTAGCTCCAGGACTCATGCAGAAGAGTGTGATCCTGGAAAACGGCACACATAGTAAGAAAAGTGATGGACTCCTAAGGAGGCAGGATGCAACCCGGACTCCACACTATTAATACCACCCTGTCGAATTGGAGGACTGTGATAGAGCAAAAAAAAAAAAAACAAATAATAATAATAATAATAATAATTACAGCAGATAGTATCTTCTGAAGTCATGTACCCAACACCCTTCCTGTCACTTTCCATTTTCATTTGCCTCCTGTTGAATCGTCATTGTCACACGAGAAGAAAATTGGAACCTTTTTCGTCATCGCGTTGGATAGAGAATGTCAACACGAATCAGAAAACTAAGAGATTTACACGCAGGAGGGAGCGTCACAAATCATTTACGGAAAGAGTTTTGCCGGAGTCCTCACCGAAGCTTCTCACTATAAAAATAGCCTTGCACTGGGTTTGTATGGGAGGTTTATGAATGCCCCCCCCCCCCTCCCACCTCTCTCTCTCTCTCTCTCTCTCTCTCTCTCTCTCTCTCTCTCTCACACACACACACACACACACACTCACACACACATCCGGCAAAGAAAGAGTGAATTGAGAATAAGTTCTCATAAGATGGATTACGAATACTCTCTCTCTCTCTCTCTCTCTCTCTCTCTCTCTCTCTCTCTCTCTCTCTCTCTCTCTCTCTCTCTCTCTCTTTCTTATACAGTAGCACATACACGCACAAGCGAAAAGAAAGGGTGAATTTCTGTTAAAAATTATAAAATAAATTGTTGTTAAAAATTACGAAATAAATTGTTGATTATGAATACCCCGCCCCCCAACCCTCTCTCTCTCTCTCTCTCTCTCTCTCTCTCTCTCTCTCTCTCTCTCGTCTCTCTCTCTTATACAGATGCATATACGCGCACCAACGAAAAGAAAGGATGAACTGTTAAAAATTACTAAATAAATTGGTGGATTATGAAGAGCTCTCTCTCTCTCTCTCTCTCTCTCTCTCTCTCTCTCTCTCTCTCAGAAGGAATGAATAATTGCTAAAAAATGAAGGAGTCAAATGGTATCACCGCGAATATCCTCATTATTCCCTTATGTACGATTGGCTCTTTACCATCACATTCATTACGAGGGGGAAAAGGGGGGGGGGGTGGGGGGGGGGGGGGGGTTGGGTGCACTCAGTATTACCTGACATACTGACGCGATAAATCCTGTATTCGTTTGGTCATTACTTTGAGCCATATTAAAAAATAATAGAGAGAGATAGAGGTAAG
>NC_087206.1:2645020-2667520 GCF_015104395.2 Macrobrachium nipponense | reverse complement strand
ATTCCCACCCACCCACCCACCCAACCCCTCTCCATCCAACCCACCCCCCCCCACCCCATAGGAGTTGAATTACGGCATTTGAGCATGATATATTTTTAAAAACATTCGCGCCCCCCCCCCCCCGCCCACAACAACGGACCATGAAACAGAAGTCAGAGTCAGGCAAGCAGAAAAGCGGCCATTTCTGTTCTGGTGTCACCTAGTGTCCATTTCAAGCGAGCCATGAAATAAAAGGAGCAAAAGTGGCTGGGGCCAAAATATATATATATATATATATATATAATATATATATATATATATATATATATATATATATATATATATATATTGTTGGATGTTAAATTGTCCCTTTTTTTTTACTTTTAGGAAACAAAAAGAGGCAGGGATCCCAATGAGAGAACTTTTTTTTATTCTTCTTTCGTTCATCTTTATTTCATTTATCTATATTTTATTTAGGTCTTCATAAATTATTACAAAAAAAGGGGGAAAAGCTGCCCAAAAGATATTATATATATATATAATATATATATATATATTATATATATATATTATATATATTATATATATATTTTTTTTTTTTTTTTTTTTTTTTGCCAGCTTTTGCCCCTCTATTTTTTTTTTTTTTTTTATATTTCTGAAGACCTAGATAAGAATATTAGTAAATATATAATTAAAGATTAAGCAATAGTCATATATATATATATATATATATATATATATATATATTATATATATATATATATATACATATATATATATTGTTGGATGTTAAGTTGTCTTTTTTTGAGAGATATTGATCTTTTTTGTTTTTTTTGTTATTAATTTATTAGTTATTATTATTTTATTATTATTATTATTATTATTATTATTATTATATTATTATTGATAGTGATCATGTCATCAACTACGTAATTACTCAGTATACATAGAGGGGATTTGAATTTTTGATGTTAATAGAGATTTTTCGAGATTTTTCGAAGTTTAAACACTTCAAATCCTGGTACATATCTATGACGTCAATTTCCATGATAGTAATATATAATAAATAATAATTTCAACCTGATTATTGAATAATGATAAGTGTCACTATTGAAATTTAACATTCAAAGTCACAGCGAAATGATCCAGTGCTCCCGTGATAATCAACTTGACCTAGACTGACCTTCTGAGTTTTCATAGGTTACAAGGAGTTACCAATATTAGGATGTCTCAAAGACTTGTTAGTCCACCCGAGGAGACATCGTGTGCTCACATATCTCTAGCAGCAGGTTTTACTGTTCATTCACAGTGTCCTAATGATTTTGTCTAGCTTTCTTTTAAACTCTTCCACACTGTTGCCGTTTACAACATCTGGTGGCAGTTTATTCCATGTGTCACATATCTTTTATGTAAAGAAGTTCCCACAGTGGGATGTGTTGTATCTCTTCAGTTCTAGTTTCCATCCATTATTTCTTGTCTGGTTATCGTTTAACGTAAATAGGTTACTATCTTTTTTTGTTATGACAAAATAAAAATAATAATAATTTACATAAGAATAAAGATTTTTATAAAATAATGATTTTAAAAAAATAATTATTTTTATAGAACCAAGAGAGAGAGAGAGAGAGAGAGAGAGAGAGATATTGACTTTGATGGACTATCGGCTATCATAGTTTATCTGTAGAAATTGAAATATAAATTATATGCATCTGATATTGACCGCCCTACATGGGAAAATGGCCTCCATGGGCTCTCTACTAGCTGTTTAAGTAGTACCAAGGAATGGTCAGAATCCAAACCTCGAAAATAATAACTAACCCCCTTGAAACCTCTACGGATTGTACAACGAATGTTTAAATACAGCCTCAGGCATCTTTTGAATAATATTAAAATTGTCTTTCATAATTACCTGTCTTGGCATTCCAACATCCAACGGCGCGTTGCTCACCAGTTTAAGCAACAATAAGAAAACCATAATTAGGAAAAAAGACCTTTATAAAATAAAGCAGTTGAGGCAGCAATTACTTTTAATACAACATGTTTAAGAATGTCAACTTACAGAAAAAGATAAAAATCAAATAGTTAAAATTAAAATAGAATGTTAGAAATAAAAATATAAAAATAAATATAAATGAAATAATAAGTACAAAAATAAAGTTGAAATTGATAAGAATAAAAATTTAAAAATAGCTAAATAATAATGGAAATAGAAATAAAAATTATAAGAATACACAAATAAAATACAAATAAAATTAGTAAAATAATAACAATAAAATTTTTATATGAGAAGAATGAGTATAAAAATTAGAAATAAAGATAATATGCAATACTATTATTAACAAAAACTAAATATAAAAATATAAATACAATAAGTAGAATGATGATAATAGAATTATAAAACAAATAGTAAATATGAAAATAATAATATGAAATAAAATAAATTATTAATTATAAAAATAAGATATTAAAGATAAAGAAAGGTAGGAAAATAATAGTAATCATTTTTATAAATACAAATAATAAAAACAATAATAAAAATAAAAATATAATAATATTACAATTATAGATGATAATAATAATAATAATAATAATAATAATAATAATAATAATAATAATAATAATAATAATAATAATAATAATAATAATAATAATAATAATAATAACAGAGGAGCTTCGTCCGGCAGCCAGGTATTCAACCCAATTGAAGGGGACGACGGTCAGGTACTTGGAGGTCGTCATCCAGCAACTGACCACCACAACGACAGCAACCAACAGCCTGAGATTGGGAGCTACAGAAGCAAACCAAAGGAAGAAATGGACGACAAGATGGAGATACTACATCAGAAGCAACCCAACGGAGAGAGATATAGAAGAAGGTTGGTCAACATCTGGAATGAGAGGAATAACACCCCCCCAAACAGAGCAGAGGCTTGCAGACCAAGTAAGGACATAAAGAAAAAGAAACTGGCTCTCCCCAACAGAAAGAGAAGAACTGGAAAGGGAAATGTCACACGACAACGATACACGAAGACGAACTGAGAGACGATGCCACAGAAGACGACAGGGATGATGAGGTATCAAACAACGACACACGAAGAAACACCGACGAAGTAACAGAGAGGACGGAATGTGTAGAAAAGATTAGACAATGGATGGAGCCAGATACAGAGAGAACAAAGATCCCCTCCATGAAAAGCCTACAACGCCAAGAAATTAAGGCAGAAAACAAGTGAGGTCAATGAAATAATGGTCATAATACACACACCAGTATCAAAGAAAATAACTTGGCATATGCAAGAGCAAGATTAGTAGCAGAACTGATGGGGATACGAACACCAACACAACCAGCACAACCAACCCAACAGAAACCAAAACAGCAACCTCCTTGGAAAAGGCGCCTGGAAAAGCAAATCATGGTGATGAGATCTGACTTGAGTAAACTGAAAGAGATGGCAGAAAAAAGGCTAAGAAGCAAGAAAACAAGGGAGGAACTCAACGAGAAATACAAAGTACAAGAGGGGACGGGGAATAAACAACACAATAGAAGATGTAAAAGAGAGGCTTAAGGACAAAGCACATAAGATCCAACGGTACATGAACAGGAATAAGGGATACCAACAGAACAACTATTCGGAACTAACCAGAAAAGACTATACAGCCAACTAAACAGGGAAGACAACCACCAAGAAATTCCTGAAGCCGAACCAAGTAAGAGACTCTGGGAAAACATATGGAGCAATCCGGTATCACACAACAAAACATGCAACATAGCTCCAGGAAGTTAAGGAAGAAGAAACAGGGAGAATAAAACAAAGATTCACAGAGATCACGACAGACACAGTAAGGACACCAACTAAAGAAAATGCCAAACTGGAAAGCCCCAGGTCCCGATGAAGTCCATGGATACTGGCTCAAAAACTTCTAGGCCCTACACCCCCAAATAGCAGAACAACTCCACCATTGTATCTCAAATCACCATGCACCTAAATGGATGACCTTGGAAGGAACACATTAGTACCAAAAGACAAGAGTTAAGGGAAAATATAGCCAGTAACTACAGGCCTATCACCTGCCTACCAATAATGGGAAGTTACTAACAGGTATCATCAGTGAAAGGCTATACAACTACTAGAGGAGACAAACACCATCCCCCACCAACAGGAGAAAGGCTGCAGAAGGAAGTGTAGGGCACAAAAGACCAGCTCCTGATAGACAAAATGGTAATGAAGAACAGTAGGAGAAGGAAAACCAACCTAAACATAGCATGGATAGACTATAAGAAAGCCTTCGACATGATACCACACACATGGCTAATAGAATGCCTGAAAATATATGGGGCAGAGGAAAACACCATCAGCTTCCTCAAAATACAATGCGCAACCTGGAATACAATATTTACAAGCTCTGGAATAAGACTAGCAGAGGTTAATATCAGGAGAGGGGATCTTCCAGGGAGACTCGCTGTCCCCACTACTCTTCGTAGTAGCCATGATTCCCATGACAAAACTTACTACAGAAGATGGATGCCGGGTACCAACTCAAGAAATGTGGCAACAGAATTAACCATCTGATGTCATGGACGACATCAAGCTGTATGGTAAGAGCATCAAGGAAATAGATACCCTAATCCAGTCTGTAAGGATTGTATCTGGGGACATCAGGATGGATTTTGGAACAGAAAAATGTGCCTTAGTCACATACAGAAGGGCAAAGTAACAAGAACTGAAGGGATAAAGCTACCAGATGGAGCAACATCAAACACATAGATGAGACTGGATACAAATACCTGGGAATAATGGAAGGAGGGGATATAAAACACCAAGAGATGAAGGACACGATCAGGAAAGAATATATGCAGAGACTCAAGGCGATACTCAAGTCAAAACTCAACGCCGGAAATAGGATAAAAGCCATAAATCACATGGGCAGTGCCAGTAATCAGATACAGCGCATGAATAGTGGAATGGACAAAGGCAGAATTCCGCAGCATAGATCAGAAAACCAGGAAACATATGACAATGCACAAAGCACTACACCCAAGAGCAAATACGGACAGACTATACATAACACGAAAGAAGGAGGGAGAGGACTACTAAGTATAGAGGACTGCGTCACATTGAAAAACAGAGCACTGGGGCAATATCTGAAAACCAGTGAAGACGAGTGGCTAAAGAGTGCATGGGAAGAAGGACTAATAAAAGTAGACGAAGACCCAGAAATATATAGAGACAGGAGAAAGACAGACAGAACAGAGGACTGGCACAACAAAACCAATGCACGGACAATACATGAGACAGACTAAAGAACTAGCCAGCGATGACACGTGGCAATGGCTACAGAGGGGAGAGCTAAAGAAGGAAACTGAAGGAATGAATAACAGCGGCACAAGATCAGGCCCTAAGAACAGATATGTTCAAAGAACGATAGACGGAAATAACATCTCTCCCATATGTAGGAAGTGCAATACGAAAAATGAAACCATAAACCAAAACCACATAGCAAGCGAATATCCGGCACTTGCACAGAACCAAGTACACAAAAAGAGGCATGATTCAGTGGCAAAAGCCCTCCACTGGAGCCTGTGCAAGAAACATCAGCTACCTTGCCGTAATAAGTGTACGAGCACCAACCTGAGGGAGTGATAGAAAACGATCAGGTAAAGATCCTCTGGGACTATGGTATCGAAACGGATAGGGTGATACGTGCAAATAGACCAGACGTGACGTTGATTGACAAAGTCAAGAAGAAAGTATCAATCAATTGATGTCGCAATACCATGGGGACACCAGTTGAAGATGATGAGAGGGAAAAAATGGATAAGTATCAAGATCTGAAAATAGAAATAAGAAGGATATGGGATATGCCAGTGGAAATCGTACCCATAATCATAGGAGCACTAGGCACGATCCCAAGATCCCTGAAAAGGAATCTAGAAAAAAACTGGAGGCTGAAGTAGCCTCCAGGACTCATGCAGAAGAGTGTGATCCTAGAAACGGCACACATAGTAAGCAAAGTGATGGACTCCTAAGGCGGCAGGATGCAACCCGGACCCCCACACTATAAATACCACCCAGTCGAATTGGAGGACTGTGATAGAGCAAAAAAAAAAAAAATAATAATAATAATAATAATAATAATAATAATAATAATAATAATAATAATAATAATAATAATAATAATGAAGAACAGTAGGAGAAGGAAAACCAACCTAAGCATGGCATGGATAGACTATAAGAAAGCCTTCGACATGATACCACACACATGGCTAATAGAATGCCTGAAAATATATGGGGCAGAGGAAAACACCATCAGCTTCCTCAAAAATACAATGCGCAACTGGAATACAATACTTACAAGCTCTGGAATAAGACTAGCAGAGGTTAATATCAGGAGAGGGATCTTCCAGGGCGACTCACTGTCCCCACTAATCTTCGTAGTAGCCATGATTCCCAGAAAAGAGGCAACAGAATCAACCATCTGATGTTCATGGACGACATCAAGCTGTATGGTAAGAGCATCAAGGAAATAGATACCCTAATCCAGACTTTAAGGATTGTATCTGGGGACATCAGGATGGAGTTTGGAATAGAAAAATGCGCCTTAGTCAACATACAAAAAAGGCAAAGTAAACGAGAACTGAAGGGATAAAGCTACCAGATGGGAGCAACATCAAACACATAGATGAGACAGGATACAAAATACCTGGGAATAATGCAAGGAGGGGATATAAAACACCAAGAGATGAAGGACACGATCAGGAAAGAATATATTGCAGAGACTCAAGGCGATACTCAAGTCAAAAACTCAACGCCGGAAATATGATAAAAGCCATAAACACATGGGCAGTGCCAGTAATCAGATACAGCGCAGGAATAGTGGAATGGACCGAAGGCAGAACTCTGCAGCATAGATCAGAAAACCAGGAAACATATGACAATACACAAAGCACTACACCCAAGAGCAAATACGGACAGACTATACATAACACGAAAGGAAGGAGGGAGAGGACTACTAAGTATAGAGGACTGCGTCAACATCGAAACAGAGCACAGGGGCAATATCTAAAAACCAGTGAAGACGAGTGGCTAAAGAGTGCATGGGAAGAAGGACTAATAAAAGTAGACGAAGACCAGAAATATACAGAGACAGGAGAAAGACAGACAGAACAGAGGACTGGCACAACAAACCAATGCACGGACAATACATGAGACAGACTAAAGAACTAGCCAGCGGTGACAATTGGCAATGGCTACAGAGGGGAGAGCTAAAGAAGGAAACTGAAGGAATGATAACAGCGGCACAAGATCAGGCCCTAAGAACCAGATATGTTCAAAGAACGATAGACGGAAATAACATCTCTCCCATATGTAGGAAGTGCAATACGAAAAATGAAACCATAAACCACATTGCAAGCGAATGCCCGGCACTTGCACAGAACCAGTACAAAAAGAGGCATGATTCAGTGGCAAAAGCCCACTGGAGCCTGTGTAAGAAACATCAGCTACCTTGCAGTAATAAGTGGTACGAGCACCAACCTGAGGGAGTGATAGAAAAACGATCAGGCAAAGATCCTCTGGGACTATGGTATCAGAACGGATAGGGTGATACGTGCAAACAGACCAGACGTGACGTTGATTGACAAAGTCAAGAAGAAAGTATCACTCATTGATGTCGCAATACCATGGGACACCAGAGTTGAAGAGAAAGAGAGGGAAAAAAATGGATAAGTATCAAGATCTGAAAATAGAAATAAGAAGGATATAGGACCTATGCCAGTGGAAATCGTACCCATAATCATAGGAGCACTAGGGCACGATCCCAAGATCCCTGAAAAGGAATCTAGAAAAACTGGAGGCTGAAGTAGCTCCAGGACTCATGCAGAAGAGTGTGATCCTAGAAACGGCACACATAGTAAGAAAAAGTGATGGACTCCTAAGGCGGCAGGATGCAACCGGAACCCACACTATAAATACCACCGAGGTCGAATTGGAGGACTGTGATTGAAGTTAAAAAAAAAAAAAAAAAAAATAATAATAATAATAATAATAATAATAATAATAATACTAATAATAATAATAATAATAATAATAATAATGATAAATAATAAAATAATAATAATGAAAATAAAAATGATTAAAATTAAAATAAATTAATAGTTTAGTTAGTTTAGTTTTAGTTTAGTTTTTATTTATGTCATTTTAATACAATTCTCCACACAGTTCTAGTAAAGCCGCCGAAGCTGTAGTAGCTTATAGGGCAGGCTACATAAAAACGTCAATACAGATAAAATCCACACAAAGAGACATTAATACATACAAACTCATACAATATTTAAAACAACGAAAAACAAGACTAAAACACACACACCAATACATAAAGTTAGACAATATTTAAAAAACAATGGAATCCATGTAACAGCACAGATTCGCCAAAATTACAGCATATAAAACAATGGAATGAGAATTTAATCAACTATTGTAGGAGCCTAACTAAAAAACACCAGACCAGAGACACTAAAACAGCAAGTTGAAAAGTTATTATTCTAACCAATCTATAAAAGCAAAAAACTATTGTTCGCTCATCAATGATAACTTGTATGAACGTAACGAATACCGCAGAGAGCCCTCAAATAGGTAGGTGGTATGACTATCGTACAAACAATATCATTTGATGGTAAAAAATCTTCTCTCCACCTCACAAACCAAATGAAGATGGCGAAACATACTTCCTCTTGTTTCATATGAGTGTATTTGGAAATATGGACGAAGTAAAAATATCGTACATCTCAGATACTTCCCCACTCAGTAAAAGTCTTAAAAACTTAAAGAGATGAATTTATAAAGACTCCTCAGCCTCAACAGCTTCAAATTATCGTACATTTCCCCATTTAACTCCCAAGATAGTTCTCAGCAAATTATTGACATAGGAATTAAGTCTTGTGAGGTGACTGGCAAGCGCTGAACCCCAAACTATCAAATGGTTGTTCAAGTATGGAAGGGCAAGAGCATAGTACAGATTTACGAGCACACGAGTAGGGACAACATCACCTATGCCAACTAGAGTTCCTGTTACTCGGCTGATGTTTAGGGTTACATTGTTAATATGTTTAGCAAAGGACAAAATTCTTGTTATTGTTATTCATAAGTATTTAAATTCATTCACCCACTCTATGGCTTCTGCGAAGAATATGTCAGGTAAATTCTGTGCCGGGCGCGAGGAAAAAAAACATTAACTTACTCTTTTTGGAGTTGGCAAGAGCATATGGCTTTTAAATATTTCTCCAAGTCTGAGAAGAGCTTTTTGATGTTATTAAATAATCCGTCTAAAGAGCATGACGTGACAACAAAGGCTGCGTCATCAGCAAATAACACAGTTTCAACTCCAACTGCCAATGGTAAATCATGATAAATAAATTAAAACACAATGGGCCAGAATAGAACCCTGCGGAACATAAAAATAAAATAATAAATAAAAAATAAAAAAGAAAAAATAAATAGAATAATACAAACGAAAATAATACTAATACTTAAATAAGATAATATTAAAAGTAAAATAAAAACGGTAAAAATACAAATAAAATTAATAAAATAAAAAATAATAATAAAAAGTCAAAACAAAAACATAATGATATAAAAATAATATAATACTTTATAATACAAATCAAAATGTCAAACATAAAATTAAAAATAGTAAAATAAAAATAATAATGATAAAATAATAAAATAATAAAAATGAAATAAAATCAATAAAATAAAAATAAAATGATTAAAATAATAGTGTTGCAAATAAAAAAATAATAAAAATGATAATAATAATAAAATAAAAATCGTAAAATATTTAGTAATAATATTGAAAATAAAAATAAAAAAAAAACAAAAAAGTAATTGAAATAAAAATAAAGATTGTAAAAATAATAATATCACTTAAATACAGGTCTGAATCATGCAGCAGGTCACAGCCTTTTCCCGTACTCCTGTGACCTGGAAAGTATTAGTGTGTTCTATTGTACTCCCTTGATAAATCAGGTCAAATAATTATCGTCTGGAAAATAGTTACATGATAGTTTACTCCCTAATGAATGCCTGTGCGGAGGTATGGCTTTGCCAGTGGGTCTCTCTCTCTCTCTCTCTCTCTCTCTCTCTCTCTCTCTCTCTCTCTCTCTCTCATATATATATATATATATATATATATATATATATATATATATATATATATATATATATGAATATCTTCCCTCTCGCTTAGTATCTATCTCTCTTTTCTCTTTCTCTCATATGGATACTCTCCTTCTCGCTCAAACTCTACATCTCTCACATACACGAACACGCACCACGCTCTCTCTCTCTCTCTCTCTCTCTCTCTCTCTCTCTCTCTCTCTCTCTCTCTCATATATATATATATATATATATATATATATATATATATATATATATATTTGAATACTTTTCCTTCTCGTTTAATATCTGTCTCTCTAACATACACAAACACACACCAACCTCTCTCTCTCTCTCTCTCTCTCTTCTCTCTCCTCTCTCTCTCTCTCTCTCTCTCCTCTCTCTCATAAATATATCCTATACACCGCAAACACAAGGCGTGGCAGGTATTTTTGCATTTCCATTAAACCAAAAATAACCGAAGTAGCAAAAAATAAAAATAACAATTCTTTTTGGACCATTAGCAATCGTTTCCTTGCAGGAGGCCTCCAAAAAATGTGAGTCATTAAAGATACGAAAGAATTACGCGGAAAAATATTACACGATTCCCGAGAAATGCTGGCCATTAATGATGCACGAGACTAAGTTAATCACTTATGCCCTTTTCCGTCCTCAAATAATCAAGAGAATCGAAGCCCGGTAGGCTATATGTTATGAGGTCTTCAAGATAAAACAAGGCCATAGTGAACAAAGAAAATGTATCCGAAAAGGTGTGATTTTGATATGCTCGTGGATTTGTTAGTGCGGTGTTGGGAGTAGGTAGTGTTGGTCAATTATTCGCGAATAAAATAGCGCATAATCATTCTCTCTCTCTCTCTCTCTCTCTCTCTCTCTTCATCTCTCTCTCTCTCTCTCTCACACACACACACACATAGTTATTTTATTGGTAAAATATGCAACTATTAGTACTAATTTGTCCAAAACCAAGATATATAATGCAAATATACAAATAGACAGTATTCTCTTTTGTTCTTGCAAGTACATGGCCTCAAAGAAAAATACAACATCAAGTACAAAATACACACATACACAAACCCTCTCTCTCTCTCTCTCATCATCTCTCTCTCTCTCTCTCTCTCTCTCTCCTCTCTACTCTCTCTCACATACTTAGTTAGTTATTTTATTGGCAAAATATGCAACTATTAGTACAAATTTGTCTAAAAGATATTTAATGCAAATATACAAAGTGGACAGTAATCTGTTTTGTTCTTGCAAGTACATGGCCTTCAAAGAAAAATACAACATCAAGTACAAAATACACACACACATGCACAAACTCTCTCTCTCTCTCTCTCTCTCTCTCTCTCTCTCTCTCTCTCTCTCTCTCTCTCTCTCTCTCTCTCTGTTCAACCATTTCCCTAAATACTTGCAGACTTCAAAACAATCAGTTCTTTTACAATTTTCATATCATAAAATTCAAAGAAATCTCATTTTTAGTTTGATGTTGTCTACAAAGAATTGTTTTTTTTTTTCCCCTGTGTAGTACACTACTTCATTTTGAAATCACAGAACACAGACGCTTGACATATAAACTTCTTACGCGGAGTGACATATCTAATTTACCGAAGAGAATGCCTTCCTTTCGTAGCACGCCCTACAGGCAATTTCATCTCGTCATCTACCGAGACAGAAAGTAGGAAAATTAAATTCGAGACTTTGTTTGACATCCAGAAACATATGTGTAATCTTGGGGATCAGAGGAAGTTTATCCCAAAGCAGTTGAAGAAGGTTCCTTCGTTCAAAAATAAGATTCTTTGTTTTTTCCCAGGTTTGTTTAGACTCGGGATGACGTGAGATGGCTAGAGGCAGCTTTCAGATATCAATATTTATTTTCGTGTTTGATGCCTCGTTAGTTCCTGGATATGTGTGTGTGTGTGTGTGTGCGTGCGTGTGGAGATGTAAAGTTCTCCTCTCGGTTTTCTGATTACTGGATGTCTGATTTCCATCTTTGATACTCGTTAAGTTTCTTTTATAGATCTTTTTTGATGCAAAAAAAGAAATCTGGGCGTTCATAAGAAAAATATCTTTTTTGAAAAATAATTAGGTCTTTTTGATCAAAATCTAGGTCTTCCTGAAGAATAGAGAATTGGCTTTTTCTAATGAAATAAAATTATTTTTTTAATTAGGTCTTTCTAATGAAAAACACTTGGCTCTTTCTGCTAAAAAAAGCACCTAGGGTTCCATATTGACAGATAAAAAAAAAATAGCTTTATTCTGATAGTTGTGCTTGTGTGCCATGCTACTATTTTTTTTTATAGTTGCTTTTAAACATTTAATCATGTTTTAAACATTCGCGTCATAACGAATAAGTCAACATTACCGTTAATATAACGGTAATGTTACTTATTAGCTTTTAAAAACATTATGCGCTCAATAGAACAAGACACAAAAACCAGATTATCAGGAAAAAGAAATGGTAAACTAAAACACGACAAAGAGTGAAAGATAATTTAATTAGGTTCTCGCTGCGTGCGACGCACTCGCAGGGAGAGGTTTGAACTTTTCAATCGTCCCCCCCCCGATCTCAAACCACCACCCCCCCTCTCCCACAACACACACAAACAATAAAAAAAACACTCAACAGTAGTGGGAAAGAAGATAAACCTTCCTTTTATTATGGAATATCTACTATTTCATTCACAAAAATAAAAGTCGGTAAAAAAATATATTCGTCTTCGTAAAAAGAATAAGAATAAATAAAAATAAAATTCTATTCAAGAAATAGGCATTAATAAAAAATGATTAAAGTTCGTAACAACATTATATATCATTATGAAAATAAAAGCATGCCTGATTAACTATCATTTACTGTTCCTCTTGCATTTATAGATTAGCATGGTGAACGGGGGTTGATTATTCATAATAATAATAATAATAATAATTATTATTATTATTTTATTATTATTATTATTATTATTATTATTATTATTATTATTATTATTATTATTATTATTATAATAATAATAATAATCATAATTATAATTGTAATAATAATAATAATTAGCTATGACAATGAAAGAGGAGGGGTCAGGAATATTTATTACAACTCTTGAATAACTAATAATAATAATAATAATAATAATAATAATAATAATAATAATAATAATAATAATAATAATAATAATAATAATAATAATTGCACTGGGGCAATATCTGAAAACCAGTGAAGACGAGTGGCTAAAGAGTGCATGGGAAGGACTAATAAAAGTAGACGAAGACCCAGAAATATACAGAGAAAGGAAAATGACAAACAGAACAGAGGACTGGCACAACAAACCAATGCACGGACAATACATGAGACAGACTAAAGAATTAGCCAGCGATGTCACATGGCAATGGCTACAGAGGGGGAGCTAAAGAAGGAAACTGAAGGAATGATAACAGCGGCACAAGATCAGGCACTAAGAACCAGATATGTTCAAAGAACGATAGACCGAAATAACATCTCTCCCATATGTAGGAAGTGCAATACGAAAAATGAAACCATAAACCACATGGCCTGCGAATGTCCGGCGCTTGCACAGAACCAGTACAAAAAGAGGCATGATTCAGTGGCAAAAGCCCTCCACTGGAGCCTGTGCAAGAAACATCAGCTACCTTGCAGTAATAAGTGGTACGAGCACCAACCTGAGGGAGTGATAGAAAACGATCACGCAAAGATCCTCTGGGACTATGGTATCAGAATGGATAGGGTGATACGTGCAAACAGACCAGACGTGACGTTGATCGACAAAAGTCAAGAAGAAAGTCACTCATTGATGTCGCAATACCATGGGACACCAGAGTTGAAGAGAAAGAGAGGGAAAATATGGATAAGTATCAAGATCTGAAAATAGAAATAAGAAGGATAATGGGATATGCCAGTGGAAATCGTACCCATAATCATAGGAGCACTAGGCACGATCCAAGATCCCTGAAAAGGAATCTAGAAAAACTAGAGGCTGAAGTAGCTCCAGGACTCATGCAGAAGAGTGTGATCCTAGAAACGGCACACATAGTAAGAAAAGTGATGGACTCCTAAGGAGGCAGGATGCAACACGGAACCCCACACTATAAATACCACCCAGTCGATTGGAGGACTGTGATAGAGCAAAAAAAAATATATAATAATAATAATAGTAATAATTAGCTATGACAATAAAAGAGGAGGGGTCAGGAAATAGTTATTACAACTCTTGAATAATAATAATAATAATAATATAATAATAATAATAATGATAATAATAATAATAATAATAATAATAATAATAATCAATAATAATAATAATAATAATAATAATAATAATAATAATATGTGGCGCCGTGGAGGAGTGGGTTAGGTCGTCAATAGACTTAAGTCAAGTTAAGCAACATTGGGGCTGGTCAGTCGTTGGATGGGTGACCGCTTCTCCGGCGTTCGTTTTATTCCTTGGGTAAAGGATCTTTACCATAATTTCCTCAGTCTACTCAGCTGTAAATGAGTACCTATCCCTGATGGGGTAGGGTCCAGCTATGGACTCAGCAATGATGGAAGAAAATGAAGGAATAAACGACAACGACGTAAATGAACCTCTGGCAACAGAGGAGCTTCGTCCGGCAACCAGGTATTCAACCCAATTGAAGGGGAAGACGGTCAGGTACTTGGAGGTCGTCATCCAGCAACTGATCACCACAACGACAGTAATCAACAGCTTGAGATTGGAGCTACAGAGGCAAAAAGGAAGAAATGGACAAGAGAAGAAAATAAGGAAATATGGAGATGCTACATCAGAAGCAACCCGACGGAGAGAGGATATTGAAGAAGATTGGTCAACATTCTGGAATGAGAGGAATAACACCCCCCAAACACAGCATGGCTGGCAGACCAAGTAAGGAACATAAAGAAAAAGAACTGGCTCTCCCCAACAGAAAGAGAAGAACTAGAAAGGGAAATGTCACACGACAACGAATTACACGAAGACGAACTGAGAGACGATGCCACAGAGACGACAGGGAGGATGAGGTATCAAACAACGACACACGAAGAAACACCGACGAAGTAACAGAGAGGACGGAATGGGTAGAAAGATTAGACAATGGATGAAGCCAGATACAGAGAGAACAAAGATCCCCTCCATGAAAGCCTACAACACCAAGAAATTAAGGGAGAAAACAAGTGAGGTCAATGAAATAATGGGCATAATACACACCACCAGTATCACAGAAACAAATAACTTGACATATGCAGGAGCAAGATTAGATAGCAGAACTGATGGGGATTCGAACACCAAACACCACCAGCACACAACCACCCAACAGAAACCAAAGCAGCAACTTCCTTGGAAAAGGCGCCTGGAAAAGCAAATCATGGTGATGAGATCTGACTTGAGTAAACTGAAAGAGATGGCAGAAAAAAGGCTAAGAAGCAAGAAATACAGGAGGAACTCAACGAGAAATACAAAGTACAGAGAGGGGACTAAACAACACATAGAAGATGTACAACAGAGGCTTAAGGCCAAAGCACATAAGATCCAACGGTACAACGAACAGGAATAAGGGATACCAACAGAACAAACTATTCGGAACCAACCAGAAAAGACTATACAGCCAACTAAGAAGGGAAGACAACCACCCAGAAATTCCTGAAGCCGAATCAAGTAAGAGACTCTGGGAAAACATATGGAGCAATCCGGTATCATACAACAAACATGCAAACATGGCTCCAGGAAGTCAAGGAAGAAGAAACAGGAGAATAAAACAAAGATTCACAGAGATCACGACAGACACAGTCAGACACCAACTAAAGAAAATGCCAAACTGGAAAGCCCCAGGTCCCGATGAAGTCCTATCACCTGCCTACCAATAATGTGGAAGTTACTAACAGGTCATCATCATGTGAAAGGCTATATAACTAAGACCATAGAGGAAGACAAACACCATCCCCCACCAAGAACAGACTGCAGAAGAAGTGTAGGGGCACTAAAAGACAGCTCCTGATAGACAAAAATGGTAATGAAGAACATAGGAGAAGGAAAACCAACCTAAACATGGCTTGGATAGACTATAAGAAAAGCCTTCGCATGATACCACACATGCTAGAATGCCTAAAAATATATGGGGCAGAGGAAAAACACCTCAAGCTTCCTCATACAAGCACACTGGAAATACAATACTTCAGCGAATAAGACTAGCGAGGTAAATCGGAGAGGGATCTTCCAGGGCGACTCACTGTCCCCACTACTCTTCGTAGTAGCCATGATTCCCATGACAAAGTACTACAGAAGATGGATGCCGGGTACCAACTCAAGAAAAGAGGCAACAGAATCAACCATCTGATGTTCATGGACGACATCAAGCTGTATGGTAAGAGCATCAAGGAAATAGATACCCTAATTCAGACTGTAAGGATTGTATCGGGGACATCAGGATGGAGTTTGGAATAGAAAAATGCGCCTATTCAACATACAAAAAGGCAAAGTAACGAGAACTGAAGGGATAAAGCTACCAGATGGGAGCAACATCAAACACATAGATGAGACAGGATACAAATACCTGGGAATAATGGAAGGAGGGGATATAAAACACCAAGAGATGAAGGACACGATCAGAAAGAACATATGCAGAGACTCAAGGCGATACTCAAGTCAAAACTCAACGCCGGAAATATGATAAAAGCCATAAACACATGGGCAGTGCCAGTAATCAGATACAGCGCAGGAATAGTGGAAGGACGAAGGCAGAACTCCGCAGCATAGATCAGAAAACCAGGAAACATATGACAATACACAAAGCAATACACCCAAGAGCAAATACAGACAGACTATACATAACACGAAAGGAAGGAGGGAGAGGACTACTAAGTATAGAGGACTGCGTCAACATTGAGAACAGAGCACTGGGGCAATATCTGAAAACCAGTGAAGACGAGTGGCAAAGAGTGCATGGGAAGAAGGACTACTAAAAGTAGACGAAGACCCAGAAATATACAGAGACAGAGAAAGACAGACAGAACAGAGGACTGGCACAACAAACCAATGCACGGACAATACATGAGACAGACTAAAGAACTAGCCAGCGATGACAATTGGCAATGGCTACAGAGGGGAGAGCTAAAGAAGGAAACTGAAGGAATGATAACAGCGGCACAAGATCAGGCCCTAAGAACCAGATATGTTCAAAGAACGATAGACGGAAATAACATCTCTCCCATATGTAGGAAGTGCAATATGAAAATGAAACCATAAACCACATAGCAAGTGAATGCTCGGCACTTGCACAGAACCAGTACAAAAAGAGGCATGATTCACTGGAGCCTGTGCAAGAAACATCAGCTACCTTGCAGTAATAAGTGGTACGAGCACCAACCTGAGGAGTGATAGAAAACGATCACGCAAAGATCCTCTGGGACTATGGTATCAGAACGGATAGGGTGATACGTGCCAAACAGACCAGACGTGACGTTGATTGACAAAGTCAAGAAGAAAGTATCACTCATTGATGTCGCAATACCATGGGACACCAGAAGTTGAAGAGAAAGAGAGGGAAAAAATGGATAAGTATCAAGATCTGAAAATAGAAATAAGAAGGATATGGGATATGCCAGTGGAAATCGTACCCATAATCATAGGAGCACTAGGCACGATCCCAAGATCCCTGAAAAAAAAGGAATCTAGAAAAACTAGAGGCTGAAGTAGCTCCAGGACTCATGCAGAAGAGTGTGATCCTAGAAACGGCACACATAGTAAGGAAAGTGATGGACTCCTAAGGAGGCAGGATGAACCCGGAACCCACACTATAAATACCACCCAGTCGAATTGGAGGACTGTGATAGAGTAAAAAAAAAAAAAAAAAATAATAATAATAATAATAATAATAATAATAATAATAATAATAATAATAATAATAACTAATAATAATAATAATATTAATAATAATAATAATAATAATAATATATAAAAATTATAATAATAATCAATAATAATAATAATAAATAGCTATACAATAAAAGAGAATGGATCACGAAATAGTTTATTTCAACTCTTGATGTCAAGTACATCTCATCAGATAATGCTTCAATGTACAAAGGCCCTCCTCCCCACCCCACCCCCCACCCCCTCCTGTGCTTTAACCTGTCTAAAAACCTTAAACATTAGTATTTAAATTAGCATTGCAACACCATCTAATCCTTCATCCGTCATTACCCCCATCATTAATCACCGATCATTAGCATTTTGCAATACTTGAAATTGCTCGCCATTTGCAATAGTTGAAATTCCTCGCATAACTTCTACACGTCAAAGAAATAGATTCGAGTCTCTTGACGAAGTCCCGTGACAAGCAATGGTGACTGTCCATCACGTTTTAACATAATGATTGGCAGATTGATGTATCACTTGGTGTTTTCGGGGAGGCGAAACTCATAGCCTGAGAAGGCGGACAGCTTTGGGCAAACTTTGGCGAAAGGGATCTCAGTGTCTTATTTTTGTATTTGTATTTGGTCAGTGTTCTTTCTGTGGTGCTGGAATTTTCGCGTATTTCTTTTTTTATGCGAGATTATTTGTCAAAATGTCTGGATCTTATTTGCCCCATGTTTATTTTTATACGGAGCGGTTCTCCTGTTAGGGATGTCGTGTATATATATACATATACATATAGGTGTGCGTCTGTATGTATGTATGTACGTTTGTTTTACTATAATTGTTCTTGTTTAGCTTTGTGTAAACGAGAGTGTTTGAATGCGTCAGAAATCGTGTACAATATGTAAATTTCCCTGAGAGAGAGAGAGAGAGAGAGAGAGAGAGAGAGAGAGAGAGAGAGAGAGGCCATCAAGCGACAATGAACGAGGGCCAAAGAGAGTGCATGTGAGTGTAATCCCCGCAGACTCAAAAAAATAAAAATAAAAATAAAAATAAAAATTAAACTTAAAACAGGCGAAAACAGAAATGGCAGAAAACGAGAAGACGAAACTTAAGAAAGGAGAGGAGGAGGAGGAGGAGGAGGAGGAGGATAATTTTGCTTAAGCAAGGGACTGTCAGGGGGAGGACAGAATTACAGGCAGCAAGCAAGTATCACAGTTTTGCGTACAGCCGTCTCCCTGGGCCGAAACAGGTACCGATAGCAAGAATAAAAAAATGGGATATTATACTATATTCTCCCAAAAGATACCAAAAAAAGGGTTATTATACAATATTCTCTCAAGAGATACCATCAAAATAACAGTTTTAATAAGTAATGAATTAGGCATAACAAAATTTATTTAGTAATTTATTATTTTTCATATTTTTTGAAGAGACAAAATAAAATATACTGGGCTTATTACTATATTTTCCCAAAAGACACCTTAAAAATAGTCGATTCAATAAATCTCCTACTCTGTGGTCATAATTTATCATATCTATTTGTTTCATAATTTATTATCCGTAAAAAATACTGGACATTTGACCATATTTTCCCCAAAGATACTATTAGAAATAAAATAGCCTTAATAGATGTTGCACCCTGTATTAAAAATGTGTTATTTTATTGTATTTATTTAGTGATTTATTGTTTTATATTTTTTTCTGATACCTGATCTCGGCTTTCTTTTTTTCATATAATTTTCTGTAACTTTCTTCAAATGGACGCCATATTCTTTGAAAGCTTAACTTTTCAAAGCTTAATTAAAAGAAATATTTATTCCCTAAAATAATTAGAAAATATCTTTGGGAATATTTACACTCACGAACTTTGGAGAACCATCAATAACTCTACCATTAACCCTCCGTCGAGATAATAAATGACGCGAGGGAAGGGGGTCGAAATCCCCTTATATGATATATGAGACCGCGGAGAGAATATTAATGGATGATAAGAATTTGACCAACAATACCAGAATTATGTGTAAGGGTTAATATAAGCCTAATGAAGACCCAAGTTAATTCTGGAGAATTCGAGATGGCACACCGGTATGGCGGTCTGACAGTGAATGAGAAATGTCGCCTAGATATGTGGAATTATTTCTTTTATTATTTACTATAAAATATTTCTTGATTTTTGTGTGTGTGTAAGGTAGAGGGAAAGTTTCCAAACACTATAGAGGCATTTGTATACCAAGCCAAAATAGGAATAATTTTTTTTTTATTTACAATAAAATTTTTCTTTAATTTTTCTAATTAGAAGGAAAGTTTCCAAAAAATATGGAGGTATTTGTATACCAACCTAAAATAGGAATTATTTGTTTTATTATTTACAATAAAATATTTCTTGAAATTTTTTTTTAATCAGAGGGAAAGTTTCCAAACAATATGGAGGTATTTGTATACCAAGCCAAAATACAAATATATATATATATCTATATATATATAACTATATATATATATATATATATATATATAGAAAATAAGATATAATATATCTTATTTCGTATATATATTTTTTCCTTATGTAAAAAGATCTCTTCTTCATTAATTCTTTTAAGTACGTAGTAACCACTGGTAACGAAGCAGTTGTGTGCTAACAAATTGAGATTTAACTTCCCCGCTAGTTTCGTCGTTTAACAACTGTTTAATCATTCAAGAACCTAGAGTAACATAAACTAAATTTTCTTCGCGGTTTATTTGTTAACATTCGGCAGTTGTTTCCCACCCACCGACAGCTCACCACTCTCCTTACCATGGCTCGTTTAATGCTGGAACTATTAAGGAACTTTACAGAGACTTTTGTTATGGATCGTATTCTCTGCTAACAATGGAAGGATAAGAATTGACTACATTTCTGAGCCACGGAGCGACAGCGGGTAGCATGGTTCTTCCGCCCTTTACCAGCTATTTCCCCAGCACTCCTACATCTCTGGTCTGCGTGAAGATCTATTAACGACGGGGAACTCTTCAGACTTCAAGACGTTTGATTACTTTGAGGTTGGTATCAATTTTTGTTGGCACACATCAATTGAGTTTGTTGAAGTAATTTTCTTGACGTCCGTATCACTAGTCCCTTAAAATTCAAATCTCTTAACTTATGTATGTGTATTTTACTGCCATTGTTGAATTGTTAGAGATCTTTTTTATATTTTAGCTTTGTGTATTTCATGACTGCATATTCTCGTCAGGGTTTAATCCATAAAGATTGATTTAACCGAAATTTAGTCTAGAGGAGTTATGTGGTCTGAATCTGTGTTGATAGGGTTGTCTATATATATATATATGGTCTCGTTATATTTATGGTAGTACATTTTTTTGGATAGGTTTGTGAGAGATTCAAGACGAGGGGACATGGGGTCCAGTGCCAAGGACACCGCATCTGGTGGCATCATTAATTTTTCAATAGTGATATTATTGACACTGTTGTGATAATAGTAATAAATGTGTTTAAATTTTTGCTGCTCTATTCATTGTCTCCTGGAGGTTTGTTATGCCTATTTACTCCTGTGAATATATATATATATATATATATATATATATATATATATATATATATATATATATATATATAGGCTTACCAAATTACAAAATAAGAAACCTACCAAAAGGCAAAATAAAATTGAGAGGCCTACGAAACTAATAATAATATTGGCTCACTATTCCAAAACGTACTTACGTTTTCAACATTGAATTCCCTTCCTAAGTCTTTGAAAGGTGATTAATGAATGATTGCGTCTTTTTGAGAATTAATACCTGTACTCGCATCACACCTGTCCTCTACCATTATTATTATTATTATTATTATTTTATTATTATTATTATTATTATTATTATTATTATTATTATTATTATTATTATTATTGAAAGATATTGCTGCATCAGCTGCATTCAACTTGTAAATAGTCTTCTCTATTTTTCTAATAATAGCTTTCTCTCAGCTGTCAGGATCTACTCAATATATATTGAGTAGATCCTGACAGCAACAACAGTCTGCTCCGATCCACTGCCGTGATCATACTCGGATGAAACCGAGAGAAACGTTGGCCAATATATTAACTTAAATTTTGACCTATTTGTTCATTTACTGTAACAAATAAATAAATTTGTGACAATTATCCCTGGAATTGACTGCTCCTGATGAGTAATATCGGCGCAATACTCGCCAGTTGTAATAGCAGAGAGAAAGCTATTATTGAAAAATAGAGAAGCTATTTACAAGTTGAATGCAGCTGATGCAGCAATATCTTTCAATAAGACTTGTTTGAAAGAGGGTCTCCTTCAATATTATTATTATTATTATTATTATTATTATTATTATTATTATTATTATTATTATTATTATTATTTATTCATTTATTCATTTATTTATGACTATTTTTTCAGTCATGAAACGTTATTGGAAAGTAATGTTAGAAAACTAATACTATTCAATTTCTGAAAATTAATGAATC
>NC_087206.1:2640020-2642520 GCF_015104395.2 Macrobrachium nipponense | reverse complement strand
GAAGGGAACTGGCATTTCTCATCTATGAGATCAGCAACAGTCCTAACCAAAATGATACAAAAGCATTCATAGATATATTAGAAGGATATAATCCTTCAAACTGGAACAAATCAACAGAAAACATCTTGATAATAATTGAAGAAGTTCCAAATAAAATCCAAGTGGTCAAGAGACTCATAAAGAAAATATACATAAACCAACATATTCCGACAAAGAAAATGAATAAGGTGAACATTGTGAATATCCTAATTGATGCATTAGGAAAAAGAATGCCAAAAGCATGCAAACTGTGTAAGGTGTGGTATAGCATAGTTAATCCACAAAAACCTAATCAGAAAATGTGCTGCATGCAACATTCCGACCCATCCACAATGTGCTGAGGTAATGCAAGATATGAGAAAAGAGACCAGAATATTTTGCTCAACATGTCTATCATGGATAGACAATGTTATTAAATCAAGATTGAATGTACAAATAGTTGAGGATGAAGATGAAGAGGAAGAGGAAGAAGAAGAGGATAACAGAAGAGAAGTAAAACAAAACTGAAATGACAGAAAAAAATAAGGAAAACAAAGAACAAGATAAAAGTATGGATGCAGAGATAACTCATTGCTACTACATATGAGGCAATAAAGCAGCATATTACGAAGAAATAAATTACGATATGACACACAAAAGAAAATCCTGAAGAGGCTCTACCCAGATCTACACAATGACGGGAAAGAGGAAAAAATAGACAAAAAAGACAAAGTCTGCCAACCTTTAGAAAAGAGGGAATTGCAGATTTTTGAGGAAAGATGTTACTACAAACATCCTAAGGTATGTCACAACTATGAAATATATGGTAAATGTGCATACCTAGACGGCTATGAGGATGATTGCAGAGATCTGCATCCAAAATTATGCAAAAACGTAAAAGAAGGAAAAGGATGTAAGTTCGACAAAAAATGTAAATATATGCACCCTGTAGCCATGAATCCTATTCAAATAAATAATCAATCAAGAAATAAAATCCAAAATAAGAAAGAAACAAATAAAGAGAGGAATAAACAATATCAGGTAAAAGAAAAAACCAAGCCATCAACGAGATATGCATAGATGTCAGCAAAATATTTCAAAGCCTCAGCTCCAAGATACTACTCAAGAGATAATAATTGTATTTATTATGCTAGAGGATATTGCAGATAAGGAGAAAATTGCAGATTCAGACACAAAATGAATAATTATAATGAAGGAAGATCAAATATTATGGAAAAGTTGGATTTTGTAATGTCAGAATTTCTGGAAATGAAAAAAAAACAACATACCAGAACAGGAAAGAAACTTGGGAAAATCCTTATTATTACCCATATTAAACGAAGGAGAAAACACGCAAACCATCATAGCGATGAATGCGCAGGGTTTAGTTACGAGTAACTCAAAAAGAAAAATAGAGCCCTTAGAAGAACTAACCCAAATTGAAAAGAAAATAGATATAATGAATATAAGTGAAATCTGGTATTCCCAAGAGACTGGGAATGATGATCAAATAAAAGGGTTCCAAACTTATAGATCAGATAGAAAAAATAGGAATCAAGGGGGAACCGCAATATATGGGAAAGACAAAAAACTAGGAAAAATATGTGAGAAATATAGTAACTCAGATCTGAAAAATTAATGAACATAGTAATATATAGACCTCCTAATACTAAAGAGTTTGACTTAATAATAGAAAAAAGGATGATATATGTAGAAATCACAAGGACTGGACTATTCTTCTATCTGGAGACTTCAACTTTCCTTTTGTAGACTGGAAAGAACGAATAGGAGATTGTGGTTGTATTTATACATATAAAAAAGAGAGTAATAGTAGTGCAGAAAATAAGAGGCAATTCAAAAAGCTATTAGATATGCTAGTAGAATACAACATTCAACAAATAAATCACCTACCAACAAGAAAGGAGAATACTTTAGACCTAGTATTTGTGAACAAGATGAATTATGTTAAAGAAATAATAGTTTATAATGCGAGTATTTCAGACCATAATGTCATAGAATTAACAGTCCATTCCAAAGCAAGTGAAAACAGAGATAATCAAGAAATATGAAAAAGTGGGAAGGATATGCAAAATACAACTTCTACAAGTAAAAATATAAAATGGTCAGAAATAATGAAGAATTAAACAAAGATTGTGGGATAACATTTCGTAAGTGATGACATAAGGGTAAATACGGAGATATTATATAAAATATTAGAGAAAATAGTGGATAAATATATTCCGAAGAAGAAAAGTAAACATCAGTAATGCATACCAAGAGACAGAAGGATCTCGTTCCAGAAAATCAGAAAGTGGAAAAAAGGTCTTGCAAAAGAAAAAATGCATGGAAACTTATAGAACTAAAATGTAAGATAGAAAATGCAGAACAAAAGATTATACAATCAAAAGAAAATGAAAAACGGGACTTGGAAGAAAAAACCCTAACAAATATCCAAATATCAAGCAAAACCCCAAACTATTAT
>NC_087206.1:2605020-2635020 GCF_015104395.2 Macrobrachium nipponense | reverse complement strand
CGACGATCAGATTGAGGGGTTTTTCTCGTCCCCGAACCCTCCTCTGACGAACTCGGCGTCCTGTTTGCGTTGCTCCTTTTGGATGAAGCTCCCGCTAGCTCCCTGCATTCAAGTGAGTGCACTTATCTTTCATTGTCCTTTTAGATTTATAGCTGTTTTACAGTTGTCTCTCCGTCTTTCTTTGGTGAGATTGCTGTGACTGGGATCGTATTTACTCGTAGATGAGAATTGTATTTAAACCCGCTTTGCGAAAGATGTTCCTGCGTGATTCTATATCAAATCCTCATTCACTTTAGCTAAACTTTGTTTTTTTTTTTTTTACTTATCTTGCTATTATTTTCTCTAAATGTTATCCTACTGCCACGTTAACGTGTGCTTTTGTATTGATAAGTCGTTGAGCTGACATCTCTAATGAAAATTCAGGAATACCGAGCTTTGATCCCTAAATTTTGTGGATATAGTGGGCGTCAGTGAAATAGCATAAAGGAGGGGATCCTGTATACAAATTTATTTCAAATGCCTGTGTGTGTGTGTGTGAGTGTGCTTGCGTGAGAGAGAGAGAGAGAGAGAAGAGAGAGAGAGAGAGAGAGAGAGAGAGAGAGGGCATGTTCCTTTTGATCTTTATTTTATACATGTATCATTTAGTTAACATTACATATATACATATATATATATATGTGTGTATATAGGACTATATATATATATATATATATATATATATATATATATATATATATATATATATATATATATATATAATAAATAAATAAATGAATAAATAAATGAAATTGACATGCAAATAAGCAAAAAATAATGAATGAAAATGAAAAGGAAACTTTAAATATTCTATCGGAGTAATATACTTATTTTTATTGAGGAATGTTGTTATTACCTATATATATATATACGGATATATATATATATATATATATATATATATATATATATATATATATATGATATATATATATATAGGTAATGACAGCATTCCTCATTAAAAATATGTATATTACTCGATAGAATATTTAAATAGTTTCTTTCATTTCATTCGTTATTTTTTACTTATTTGCATGTCAATTTTATTTATTTTTTCATTTATTTATTTATTTATCTATCTATGTTTTTATTTACATATTTACTCTTTTATTTTCTTCATAAAAATCGACGATCAGCATTTCTTCGACCTTTCTAATGTTAAATAAAAGCACGAAGATTATCTCGTAATCTTTTCACCATCTTAAAATTCATTGAGGTGTTAAAAGATGAAAACTTGAATACATTAAAATAGAACAGTGTTACGTCAGTCACCGTCTCAGCACCGGAGAGGGAAAAAAACCTCTCAGCCAGACTTCCTAAAAACTAAGGAAAACTCTCCCCCCATGTCAGTTGAATTTTCTCCTTCGTTATTTTTGTCATGTTATCTAGAATGTTCAAAGAATTGGATGAGTATAATAATTTTTCCTAAAGCTGTAGACTCCTGAACTACGAAAAATGCTGATAATGTATTTAGGACCGATTCTCTCTCTCTCTCTCTCTCTCTCTCTCTCTCTCTCTCTCTCTCTCTCTCTCTCTATCTGTTCTTTTATTCAACTAAATGATCATCACCGTTAATTCTCTCTCTCTCTCTCTCTCTCTCTCTCTCTCTCTCTCTCTCTCTCTCCAGTGCCATACTCTCTTTTTTTATTCAGCTATGATATTTACCGTTTAATTTCCTCTCTCTCTCTCTCTCTCTCTCTCTCTCAGTGCCATACTCTCTTTTTTTATTCAGCTATGATATTTACCGTTAATTTGCTCTCTCTCTCTCTCTCTCTCTCTCTCTCTCTCTCTCTCTCTCTCTCTCTCAATGCCATACTCTGTTCTTTTATTCAACTAAATGATCATCACCGTTAATTCTCTCTTCTCCTCTCTCTCTCCTCGTCTCTCTCTCTCTCTCTCTCTCTGTCTCTTCTCTCTCGTGCATTCTCTCTCTCTCTCTATGAGTCCATATTTCTCTCTCTCTCTCTCTCTCTCCTCTCTCTCTCTCTCTCTCTCTCTCTCTATCTCTCTAGGTGCATTCCCTCTGTTCCTTTTATTCCAACTCTGACATCACCGTTAATTCTCTCTCTTCTCTCCTCTTCTCTTCTCTCTTCTCTCTTCTTCTCTCCTCCTCCTCCTCTCTCCTCTCAGTGCCATACTCTTCCTTTACTCAACTAAAATGATCATCACCGTTATCTCTCTCTCTCTCTCTCTCTCTCTCTCTCTCTCTCTCTCTCTCTCTCTCTCTCTCTCTAAACGCCATCTCTTCATCTCTTTATCGCTCCATTTATGATTCTCCTCCATTTTATCCGTTGCCTCAAGACAATAAACTTCAGAATAAATTCTTATCACTGTTTTATATTTGTCTTCTACGATCGACCAGCGTTACAATTCTCTATTACTAAAATGCTGTCTAAGTGCAAAGCCCACTTTCGCCCCAAAAGTCGAGACGGTCTTATATTGTGAGTGGTTGAGAAAAAGTTGTCATAGACGGTGAATGTGTAGTTTTCTAATTGAATTCCTTTCCTTGTGTCAAGTTTCCATGCAGGGAACCGGGCATCTTTTCAGGACCTTAGAGGCAAAGTGGATTCAAGATGGGTAAGAATTAGATCGTAAGCCTTTAATTAAAATAACCTCGCAAATAGTGATCGTTATACGTTTAAACCTCACAAGCCTTTGAATAACCTCGCAAAGGCGTCGTGTAACCTTGAAAGAAAAATGACAAAAGATTCAAAGAAATATTCCGTATGACCTTCAACACACAAGCTTCTCTTTGCTACAGATCTCACGTAAAAGATATCGAGCAATAGTGGAAATGAAAATATAAAAATCTGGAGAAATAAGTTCAAAGGCATTCTGCCTTAAAGCTCTTGATTCCAGTTTCAATTCCAGCTCTTGCGCCATCTGGAGCCAGCGACTGACTCTTCGAGCGAGTGGAATGAGGCTCCCAATAAGAAAGGGAGAATCTATGGGGTCTGGAGGTCTATAAAAACTAATTAACTTAATATCCTCTCTCGCGGCTTTCTCCCCATCCATTGCCTCCGGCCTTCCTCGGGTCTCGTTAATGAACGGACGAGTAATTCACGCGTTTTAGGGCGAATTCTTTAAACCGTTGACGCTGGAATGCCTCTCTCTAACTCTGTTGTGTTCGTGAAGACGTTTATGCGTCCTTTGTTACGTGGAAAGGCAAATAATGCTTTCGAGAGTAAGAAAAATTGTCTTATTCTTTCTCCAAGTTAAATGTCCAGAGGAGGAAGATCTCTTGCTACGCTTTATCCCAAGCGCGGGTCATTACCCCAGGGCAGCCAATAAATGAGGTAATGTTTAAGAAGATATAAGACGTCTGTCGTAGACCTCTGGATTCATTATCCAACTGAGATGGTGCTATCATGCATTTTTGTAGGCACAGTCATCATCTAACTTTAAATCGGAGACTGTATCAAGTGTATCCTCGTAATAGAAGCATGTTAGTATTTTTAATATTCTCACTCACTGCCCTTTCTAAATAATCATAGCCTTACCGTCTCATTTTGTTCTAAATTGAATTTGTTTGATATGTCATGATATATATTCCATCCCCGATCACTTGAAATACCTGGGAATGTTGGGCAATGCACATCTATATCAGTCATGGTTTTAAACCTGCTATATCCGCAAGGCCTCTGGAGTCTATAAGAAAAATTTCTTCCGAATGCATTTGAAAGAGAAACGAGGATTTTTTTTAGATCTCACAAAACGTGAATTTGAAAACGAAGTAGTAATTTTATTATCTCGTTGTCAGAAAATGAAAATAATTGGGAGGGAGTATTTCAAAAGGCTTTCTGAAGAAGACGTTATTTTGGAACTCACAACTGATGGAAAATAGACGCATTCGTCATGATGACGACATCCAAAACCAGCCAGAGATCCTGTTATGTTCGGTAACGAGGACTTCCAAACCAAAGGCATATTGCATTCTGTTTAAAACTTAACTTTTTAGAGTCACTTAAGTTTTTCTTTAAAAACTGATGCCATAAAGTGTTATTCAGTAACTGAGACTGGAAAGGGATCATCCTCGAATTTTAATCTTGAGACACTTGAAGGCTTTTGATTGGACATTCAGTTCCCTTGGCAGGGAAATTACCACCTGTTTTGAAACTGAGCCCAATAAGTATAGAATAACGAAGCTTGGTAAATTTTAGAATCATACAGATGTGAAATAATCGATCAGAATTGCGTTGGTAATTCTAGATTAGTCTATTTTATAATTTTTTTTGTTTTTTTTTTAAAATTATAAGTGGAGATCATGAGTGCCTAGGAATCATTCATACAAGATCGTTAAAATTTTGGAATGTAATTTTAATTTTGACAATATTGAGTTTAATTTTACATTTATTCACTGCCATGTCAAGTATATATATATATTATATATATATTATATATATGATATATATATAGATATATATATATTTTATACCTATATATTATAGATATATATATATATATATATATTATATATATATATATATAGATATATACATTAACATTTCTAGAACTAGAAAAAATAAAATTATATAGAAAACAAAATTCCTGTAATTATGAAAATATAAATGTTTAAAAACAACCAGGAATCTACTTAAAGTTCGGATTATCCATGCGTAAATATGAATTGGGGCTCCGTAACTTAGTAATCGGTTTACTCAATTCAATATGCTAATATTAATCAGTTTACTTTCATCACCGAATAATCCACCAATAAGATGGAAGAGAGAGGAGATTCACAGCTCGAGACAATCGTTGTGTTATGTTATTTTATAGATCTTTATTAGTCGTAAGCTTAGATAATGTATTTCTCGTTAAAGGAAATTTTTTGTTTTTCCTTTTCGTAAGTGGCTGCTTTTTTGTTGGGGTTATTATGCTTAAATCTTCTTTTTCATCTTTTTCAAATGGGGTTACAGTTTGTCTTGAAGTAATAATAATAATAATAATAATATAATAATAATAATAATAATAATATAATAATAATAATAATATAATAATAAGGTGAAGAAATCCACAATGGTGAATATAAAATATATATTTTAGATGTATATTTAATTTACACACTGTGGATTTCATCACCGTCTTACTGACTAATGCTCTTGTGAGATTTTTATGAATAATAATAATAATAATATAATAATAATAATAATAATAATAATAATAATAATAATAATAATAATAATAATAATAATAATAATAATAATAATAGGCCGATATGAAGTTCCCTGAAAAGGAATCTGGAAAAACTAGAGGCTGAAGCAACTCCAGGCCTCATGCAGAAGAGGGTGCTCCGAGAAACGGCGCACATAGTAAGAAAAGTGATGGACTCCTAAGGAGGCAGGATGCAACCCGGAACCCCACACTATAAATACCACCCAGTCGAATTGGAGGACTGTGATAGAGCAAAAGAAAATAATAATAATAATAATAATAATATAATAATAATAATAATAATAATAATAATAATAATAATAATAATAATAATAATAATAAGTAATAATAATAGCAACACAGTCTGACCTGTTAGATATGTTAATGCACTGAAGGTTTATCGAGTAACCCTGCTCTTCCTGTTGTAGGTAATAATAATAATAATAATAATAATAACAATATTATAATAATAATAATATAATAATAATGGAATACAATACTTACAAGCTCTGGAATAAGACTAGCAGAGGTTAATATCAGAGAGGGATCTTCCAGGGCGACTCACTGTCCCATTACTCTTCGTAGTAGCCAAGATTCCCATGACAAAAGTACTACAGAAGATGGATGCCGGTACCAACTCAAGAAAAGAGGCAACAGAATCAACCATCTGATGTTCATGGACGACATCAAGCTGTATGGAGCATCAAGGAAATAGATACCCTAATCCAGACTGTAAGGATTGTATCTGGGGGACATCAGGAGGGAGTTTGGAATAGAAAAATGCGCCTTAGTCAACATACAAGAAAAGGCAAAGTACGAGAACTGAAAGGGATAAAGCTACCAGATGGGAGCAACATCAAACACATAGATGAGACAGGATACAAATACCTGGGAATAATGGAAGGAGGGGATATAAAACACCAAGAGATGAAGGACACGATCAGGAAAGAATATATGCAGAGACTCAAGGCGATACTCAAGTCAAAAAACTCAACGCCGGAATATGATCAAAGCCATAAACACATGGGCAGTGCAGTAATCAGATACAGCGCAGGAATAGTAGAATGGACGAAGGCAGAAACTCCGCAGCATAGATCAGAAAACCAGGAAACATATACATAACACAAAGCACTACACCCAACGAGCAAATACGGACAGACTATACTAACACGAAAGGAAGGAGGGAGAGGACTACTAAGTATAGAGGACTGCGTCAACACCGAAAACAGAGCACTGGGGCAATATCTGAAATCCAGTGAAGACGAGTGGCTAAAGAGTCCATGGGAAGAAGGACTAATAAAAGTAGACGAAGACCCAGATACTACAGAGACAGGAGAAAGACAGACGAACGAGGACTGGTACAACAACCAATGCACGGACAATACATGAGACAGACTAAAGAACTAGCCAGCGATATGACACATGGCAATGGTTACAGAGGGGAGAGCTAAAGAAGGAAACTGAAGGAATGATAAACAGCGGCACAAGATCAGGCCCTAAGAACAGATGTGTCAAAGAACGATAAATGGATAAATAACATCTCTCCCATATGTAGGAAGTTGCAATACGAAAAATGAAACCATAAACCACATAGCAAGCGAATGCCCGGCACTTGCACTGAACCAGTACAAAAAGAGGCATGATTCAGTGGCCAAAGCCGCCTCTGGGACTATGGTATCAGGACGGATAGGGTGATACGTGCAAACAGACCAGACGTGACGTTGATTGACAAAGTCAAGAAGAAAGTATCACTGATTGATGTCGCAATACCATGGGACACCAGAATTGAAGAGAAAGAGAGGAAAAAATGGATAAGTATCAAGATCTGAAAATAGAAATAAGAAGGATATGGGATATGTCAGTGGAAATCGTACCATAATCATAGGAGCACTAGGCACGATCCCAAGATCCCTGAAAAGGAATCTAGAAAAACTAGAGGCTGAAGTAGCTCCGGGGCCTCATGCAGAAGAGTGTGATCCTAGAAACGGCACACAAAGTAAGAAATTGATGGACTCCTAAGGAAGGCAGGATGCAACCCGGAACCACACTATAAATACCACCCAGTCGAATTGGAGGACTGTGATATAGGAAAACAAAATAAATAATAAAAAAATATAATAATAATAATAATAATAATAATAATAATAATAATAATAATAATAATAATAATAATAATAATAATATATCAGGAGAGGATCTTCCAGGGCGACTCATTGTCCCCACTACTCTTCGTAGTAGCCATGATTCCCATGACAAAAGTACTACAGAAGATGGATGCCGGGTACCAACTCAAGAAAAGAGGCAACAGAATCAACCATCTGATGTCATGGACGACATCAAGCTGTATGGTAAGAGCATCAAGGAAATAGATACCCTAATCCAGACTGTAAGGATTGTATCTGGGGACATCAGGATGAGTTTGGAATAGCAAAAAAAATGCGCCTTAGTCAACATACAAAAACAAAAAGGCAAAGTAACGAGAACTGAAGGGATAAAGCTACCAGATGGGAGCAACATCAACACATAGATGAGACAGGATACAAATACCTGGGAATAATGGAAGGAGGAGATATAAAACACCAAGAGATGAAGGACACGATCAGGAAAGAATATATGCAGAGACTCAAGGCGATACTCAAGTCAAAACTCAACGCCGGAATGTGATAAAAGCCATAAACACATGGCAGTGCCAGTAATCAGATACAGCGCAGGAATAGTGAATGGGACGAAGGCAGAACTGCGCAGCATAGATCAGAAAACCAGGAACAAATGACAATACACAAAGCACTACACCCCAAGAGCAAATACGGACAGACTATACATAACACGAAAGGAATGAGGGAGAGGACTACTAAGTATAGAGGAACTGCGTCAACATCGAAAACAGAGCACTGGGGCAATATCTGAAAACCAGTGAAGACGAGTGGCTAAGAGTCCATGGGAAGAAGGCTATAAAAGTAGACGAAGACCCAGAAATATACAGAGACAGAGAAAGACGAAAGAACAGAGGACTGGCACAACAAACCAATGCACGGACAATACATGAGACAGACTAAAGACTAGCCAGCGATGACATTGGCAATGGCTACAGAGGGGAGAGCTAAAGAAGGAAACTGAAGGAATGATAACAGTGGCACAAGATCAGGCCCTAAGAACCAGATATGTTCAAAGTACGATAGACGGAAATAACACTCTCCATATGTAGGAAGTGCAATACGAAAAATGAAACCATAAACCACATAGCAAGTGAATGCCCGGCACTTTGCACAGAACCAGTACAAAAAGAGGCATGATTCAGTGGCAAAAAGCCCTCCAACTGGAGCCTGTGCAAGAAACATCAGCTACCTTTGCAGTAATAAGTGGTACGAGCACCAACCTGAAGGAGTGATAGAAAACGATCAGGCAAGATCCTCTGGGACTATGGTATCAGAACGGATAGGGTGATACGTGCAAACAGACCAGAGTTGACGTTGATTGACAAAGTCAAGAAGAAAGTATCACTCATTGATGTCGCAATACCATGGGACCAGAGCTGAGAAAGAGAGGGAAAAATGGATAAGTATCAAGATCTGAAATAGAATAAGAAGGATATGGGATATGCCAGTGAAATCGTACCCATAATCATAGGAGCACTAGCACGATCCCAAGATCCCTGAAAAGGAATCTAGAAAAACTAGAGGCTGAAGTAGCTCCAAGACTCATGCAGAAGAGTGTGATCCTAGAAACGGCGCACATAGTAAGAAAAGTGATGGACTCCTAAGGAGGCAGGATGCAACCCGGAAACCCCACACTATAAATACCACCCAGTCGAATTGGAGGACTGTGATAGAGCAAAAAAAAAAAAAAAAAAAACTAAAAAAAAAAAAAAAAAAAATAATAATAATAATAATAATAATAATAATAATAATAATAATAATATGAATGCACTGAAGTTTTATCGAGTATGCTATTATTTCTGAAGTTTACAATAGAGACGACTGTGAGATGATGAATTTAGACTTGGCAATACTGACAGTTTGAATAATGAACCCAAAAAATTACCTAAAAAGATATGCGAGCGATGCCTTATGTTTTTCGCACGAATTTCCCTTCGAATTGTAAGTGGGATGTCATTATTAGACCATCAATATCGCCTTTGACTCCGAGTCTAGCTGATAACGAATGGCAACGGGCGGAGTTTTAAGACCCGGATGATATACGAGGCCGAGAAGACCGTCGATTGATTCATAATGAGATTTGGGTTAACAATGGAGAATTACGCACGAATATCGCCCCCCCCCCCCCCCCCTCCACCCCCCCCCCCCCCCCCCCCCCCAGGCCAGGAATATTCACTGTTGACTGTTGGAACTTTCTGTTGGGAGTGCCAGTATGGCGCGGACGGAAAGATGCTGGGTCTGGAAAAGATACTAGTTTTTCAGTTTTTTTTTTTTTTTTTTTTTTTGTTTTTTTTTTTTTTTTTTTTTTTTTTTTTTTTTTTTTTTTTTTTTTTTTTTTTTTTTTTAGCATTTTGTCCCGTATTTACGAAGAATTTTTTTTTACGAAATAGCTTCCTCTCAGTTATTTTTCTATTCTTCGCCTTTCCTTCTTCGACATATATATAGAATAGACTTTTTGAAGTGAAACTTCAGAATAACAAAATATGTTCTTAATTAATTCAAGGTAATGGAAAAATATGAACACCTTATTTAAAATATTCCCCCAAGTAGCTCCGATTTCTTTTCATGAAACTCATAAACAAATTAGATAGCTACTTTTCCTCAAGTTGGTAGTTAATGCTCTAGAGGTTACGGCTGTGAGTTATAAGAAAAGATTTCTAGAACTTTTATTTATTTAGTGAGAATAGAAATAGCCAACGCTAGACTTAATCAGTTCAGGTTGTATTACTAACCGGAAAACGACTTTCCTCTCTCAGGGTCTACCTACATTTGTGGTGCTCCTTTCTGTGGTTGAGGCAGAGTCCAGAGGTCTACAACAAGTCCCTTATTCCCTTCAACATCTAATCACAAGGGCGCGTTGTGGTATAAAGCCAAGTTGATCTAAACGAACAAACAACCATGCAGAGTGATTTTTCTGTGTAGGCGTCACCACCATGAAATCAAAGTCGTTACAGTGTTCTCTTGATGAACTGATCTCGTTAGGTGAATGCGTTATCAATACGGCTGTTTGCAGTAAATATTGCAGCTTTCAATGTCGCAACAGAGATTTTAAAAAGCGCTTCAAATAATCAAAGAGTACGAGCTTCGATTGATGTAAAACGTGTAATTGGTGCAACTTTGTACTTACGCAATGAGCAATGACGATAAATGGAGTATCGGTATTGGTGTGTGTGTGTGTGTATGTGCGTGTGTTCGCTTAATTAAAGGTTGGATAATCAGGCGTTCTACTTTTCTTGCAAAAGAGGAAGTAATGGGTATTTTATTCATGGGAGTTTTGCAATTCCACGTGAACTGGATTGTCTCAGCTCGTTCCTGGAAAAATAATAAGGGTGGGGTGGGGAAAGTTTTATGATTTACTCGGTAATCGTTTTCCCTGACTTTGAGGCACAGAGAGAGAGAGAGAGAGAGAGAGAGAGAGAGAGAGAGAGAGAGACAATCTCCCCGAGACGATTTACGAAATATCAAAGGCTGGAGGGATTCCCTTATTCGTCAGGTCAGGTAGCGGAAAAATAACTGCTCTCTCTCTCTCTCTCTCTCTCTCTCTCTCTCTCTCTCTCTCTCTCTCTCTCTCTCATCCTCAAAGACTTGGAGTGATCATTTACTCCAATGAACAAGTTGGGTTCAAGTCAGGTCCAGAGAACTCTCTTAATGCTACCTCCTCCTCCTCCTCCTCCTCCTCCTCCTCCTCCTCCTCCTCCTCTCCTCCTCCTCCTCCTACGAGCAAACCCATATCTTCTCTTCCTAAACCTGTTTTTGTTTAAAGAGTTGTCCTCTTCACCTGTTCCTTATTGGTCAATGTTTATAATGAGAGCTTTCTTTATTCATATATTCTTGATTCTCTTGAGTTAGCGCGTGGCGCTCGCCTAAATAGTGCCACTATCGTAATGTCTTCTTGCAACGTCTCTCTGTGTCGTGGGAAAGTGACTCTTTCAGCTTTCATCTCAGTGTCGTGGAAGCTGAGTCTATCACTATGGGTAACATCCTCTTTCACTGTTACACTAAATGACAAATTCACATGACGTAGAATCCTAAGATTAGTAATACTCCATTTCAAGTTATAATGAATTAAACATTCTATTTATGTAACGGTTCATTCGTTTTCTTCTTAACCATTAAATCCTATATTTTCTATCTCTTCACTGAATCCATTAGAAAGAGATCATATCCACTTATTCACTTAATATTGGAACCCATTGCTTGTATATTTAGAAACGCCTTAAGCGCCGAGTCTTTGAAGTTATCATAAGAAAGTAATAATATCTATGCAATCCTTGTCTGTGACTTGAACTATACAACTGGGATTTTCTTCTCCTGAGAATTCCATAAGACCTTTTCAAACGGTACTCTGTTTTTTATCTCAGTAATCGATCTAGTGTTGGATATTTTTTAAAAATCCTGCTATTGATAGTTCAATATTCTTTGCGTTACAGTATGAATGAAAGCCACTGATCTTTTCCTGGTTTGTGTATCAGTGAGAATGTTTCGTAGTCTTGTCATCATTATAACTTGAGAGTTAAAAAATTGGGGATCTCTGTACTCTTTAAAATCAATATCCTTCTCGTCTAAAATGATTATATATAAGAAAAACATTTTATCTTGTATTGCCCTCTGATCTCTCTCTCTCTCTCTCTCTCTCTCTCTCTCTCTCTCTCTCTCTCTCTCTCTCTCTCTCTCTCTCTCTCTCTCTTTCAAAAATACCACTCCCACTTATATGCATATTCTTAGGTAGGTAGTTACATGACTCTCTCTCTCTCTCTCTCTCTCTCTCTCTCTCTCTCTCTCTCTCTCTCTTTCACAACTACCACTACTACTTATATTCATATTCTTAGGTAGCTACATGACCTCTTCTCAGTGTATGAAATCTGATACTACTTACTGTCAGTTGCTTAAAATGTCCAAAGTTCGAACTTTTTTATTAAAGAAGAAACAACCTTGCTGTTTGTCAAATGTCTTAAAATGAACCCTTTCAGCTGAATATTCAGCACCTGTTTTGAAATCTTCAAACATTAGTCGTATATTCATCCGGTTATGCGATTCAGAGAACGTTTAGTTTTGTGGTATATAGAAAACAGTCCTCACTATATTTTGGAGAAATCGTCAAGAGTATTTTACAACCCAAGTAGTGTCAGTGACTCCTTTACTAGAAATTTTCTACAATTTATCGTCTCGTTTTTGTAAGCTGAGTCCAGAGGTCAACACCAGGCCCTTTAAACTCTCTAACACCTTATCCCTTTTCAGTCTACTACCTTTGGAAAAGCGCCCTTGCTGGCATAAGGCTACCTTGAACTAAGGCAACCAGTTAAATATATTGATGATATTTTGTCTTTAAATTAATGATGATTAAATAGAGGTTGGTTTGGAATATGTTGGTCTTATGCCAGCACGGGTCCTTGCCCAAAAACGGTCCGCACTTGTGGATTTTTGTATAAAGAACTTTCTATACAAATTCTGCAAAGAACTTTCTCTACAAATTCTGTAAAAAAAACTTTCTATTCAAATTCTGTAAAGAACTCTCTTGGTAAGTTGTAAAATGGTACAGGAAGCTTTGTGTGAGGACCCCAGGAGTACCTCAAACCAAGCAAAAATGCAAAGGAGGAATCTCTTATCCTTGAGTAGACCGCCATGTAATTTCTGACGACTGAATTCGCAGCTGGTAAAAGATTTCGAATATTAAACTTAAAATTGGTACCTTTTTAAAAAAGGAACCGAACCGGTAAATCATTTTTGTAGCCACCTCAGCGACATTCTGATTCAGGAATTTGCATTCGGCTGTCTCCTATGCAAACTAGTATGAGCGCAGGATCTCTCTCTCTCTCTCTCTCTCTCTCTCTCTCTCTCTCTCTCTCTCTCTCTCTCCTCGACAGAGCGACCTTCTTCAGGATTTGGGCAGGAAGCAGCAGGAATTGGGATTAGGGAATCAGGCAGGAATTGCTCTCACTATTATTGGGAATGAAAACAATGTAAGCAGAGTAGTAAGTTGAAAACCAATTTTGGGTTTTCATTTGGGAGAAAGGCTTAACGTAAAGTTCAGAAGGCGACGAGAGGCAACAGTAATAGAGTTGTATTATTATTATTATTATTATTATTATTATTATTATTATTATTATTATTATTATTATTATTGCTGCATCAGCTGCGTTCATTTTATAGAGGTTCTTCTCAATTTTTCTAATTGTGGTTTTCTCATAGTTGCTTAAACTGGTGAGCAACGCATGTCGAAAATCAGGAAACAATAACTGTCAGTTTTATTATTATTATTATTATTATTATTATTATTATTATTATTATTATTATTATTATTATTATTATTATTATTATATCCAACGCTCATTTTACTACTACAACACATTTCTTCCTATTATTTTTATTATATTATTCTTCTCCCGATTTTAACATCACAAAAACAAATTGAAGAACCATGGTTGTAAAATGAATATGACCAGGATTACACAAGAAAACCTCAGCAGCTTAACTTATATGTCAGTATATTTCCCCTGCAGAAAATTCTACATATCTTGAGATACAAACACGAATGCTCGGGATATTCTTATGTTTTCCATATCATATACTTCAAACAGATTCTTAGCTCTTCATTTAGTCTGAAATTCATTGCCCTATCCTTTAGTTTATAGCTCTTCATTCAGTCTGAAATGTCTGAAATTCTTTGCCCTGTCCTTTAGTTTATAGCTCTTCATCAGTCTGAAATGTCTGAAATTCTTTGCCCTGTACATTAGTTTATAGCTCCTCATTCAGTCTGAAATGTCTGAAATTCTTTGCCCTGTCTTTAGTTTTTATAGCTCTTCATTCAGTCTGAAATGTCTGAAATCTTTGCCCTGTCATTAGTTTATAGCTCTTCATTCAGTCTGAAATGTCTGAAATTCTTTGCCCTGTCATTTGTTTTGTTTATAGCTCCTCATTCAGTCTGAAAAGTCTGAAATTCTTTGCCCAGTACATTAGTTATAGCTCCTCATTCAGCCTGAAATGTCCTGAAATTCTTTGCCCTGTCCTTTAGTTTATATAGCTCCTCATTCAGTCTGAATATCTGAAATTCTTTGCCCTGTCCTTTAGTTTATAGCTCCTCATTCAGTCTGAAATGTCTTAAATTCTTTGCCCTGTCCTTTAGTTTACAGCTCTTCATTCAGTCTGAAATGTCTGAAATTCTTTGCCCTGTACATTAGTTTATAGCTCTTCATTCAGCCCGAAATGTCTGAAATCCTTTGCCCTGTACATTAGTTATAGCTCTTCATTCAGTCTGAAATGTCTGAAATTCTTTGCCCTGTACATTAGTTTTATAGCTCTTTCATTCAGTCTGAAATGTCTGAAATTCTTTGCCCTGTACATTAGTTTATAGCTCTTCATTCAGTCCGAAATGTCTGAAATTCTTTCCCTGTACATTAGTTTATAACTCTTCTTACAGTCTGAAATTCTTTGCCCTGTCCATTAGTATATTCAGTAATGTCATTATTATAAAAACAAAAGGATAGGAATAATGAAAAATTTGAGTAAAAGCGAGATTTTCTAAGTTTAAGATAGCCATCAATTCCCCTTTGAAATACAACCAACATAAATTTGTTTTCCTTCATAGAACATAATTTTCAATAACTTGACGATTTTCCAATGTACAAAATGTAGGAATGCGTTATGGAGTTATAAATAAAAAGGACAAATAAACGTTGGCTGTTATACCATAATAAATTTAATTGCATAAAGATATTGCAAATGTTATAAAAATAGGCCGATACCTTGAAATGAATGTCATTGTAGATATTATGTGGAATAGGCTGTTACAGCATAAAAAGTATCAATTTAATTTACATCACAGAAAATATTATTGTAAATTATAAATATAAAAAGTGGCCTGTTATACGTAATGGTAATCGCTGTAAATATCCTAAAATACGTAAATATACTATTATGATGCAATAAATATAGATAGTAAAATTGCAAACAAAGTGGTTTTTATGCTACAATAAATACAGATCTGGAAGTTAAAAAAATAGGCTATTATGCTACAAATAAATATAGATCTGAATATTTAAAAAAATAGGCTATTATGCTAAAATAAATAGATGATCTGAATATTAAAAAAAGATACATTATTATGCTACAACAATAAATATAGATCTGAATATTTAAAAAATAGGCTATTATACTACAATAAATATAGATCTGAATATTTAAAAAAAATAGGCCATTATGCTACAATAAATGCAGATCTGAATATTAAAAAAATAGGCTATTATATTACATATAGATATAGATCTGAATATTAAAAACAATAGTCTATTATGCTACAATAAATATAGATCTGGAAGTAAAAAAAAATAGGCTATTATGCTACAAATAAATAAAGATCTGAATATTTAAAAAAAATAGGCTATTATACTACAATAAATATAGATCTGAATATTAAAAAAAATACACTATTATGCTACAATAATAAATATAGATCTGATATTAAAAAAAAATAGGCTAATATGCTACAATAAATATAGATCTGAATATTTATAAAAAAATAGGCCATTATGCTACGATAAATGCAGATCTGAATATTAAAAAAATAGGCTATTATGTTACATATAAATATAGGTCTGAATACTAAAAAAACAATAGGCTATTATGCTACAATAAATATAGATCTGAATATTTATACAAGGCTATTATGCTACAAATAAATATAGATCTGAATACTAAAAAAAAATAGGCATTATGCCGTATAATTATAAATCTAAAGATTGCAAAGATAAGGTTATCACCCATAACAAATATCAGAATAAGCAGAGCAAACATCACGAAGAATATCCTTTAAGAAATCGGACAACGAAGAGATCGGAGTCCTACTCGTTTGACCTAATCATTCAAGCAGGATATTGGGATATCGGATGATCTCGGATGAATCTCTCAAGGGTGGGGGGAGTGTGGGTGGGTGGGTGGGTGAGGGGCGGGGTATGAACACTGAGGAATTAAACAAGTCGACGAGATGAAAATAGAAAAAAAACGTAGGGTTTTGTAAACATAATATCTCTGAAAAAGTGCAGTCATTCGGTGGTTCATGTTATATTACTGTTGGAAGATGGCTAATGAGAAAGCACTTGATTTTTAATGTTAATTCACTAAGTTTTAATATTCCTTTTTTATAACTGAAACTCGCCAATAAACGCAAACTCTTTACATAGGCTTTGTATTCATGTATGTATGTATGTAGGTATGCATGTATGCATTTATTTATCTATGACTGGTAAGAATGTTCTGTTACAACAGAATTCCATCTAATGAAATGAGCCCATAAAAAGGCCAAAATATAGAGAGAAAATTAAGATATTTCAGACTGCTATCTGTCTCTCTCTTCAGGTAGATGAATGAGAAAAAGTTTACAGAAAAGGTGGTAATTTATAACCAGAGATTCATCCACAGGTAAGCCAATTCATGTCACTCCCACTGATAATCCTTCTTTAATTCTTTTAAGCGTTGGTTGAAGGAAAACTTTATCGATGACATCTGAATCCCATGCGCCCTTTGAGATGTTCATTACCTGTCTCTGTATATGAATATAGACGACAGGAAATGTCCCCATAATCCAGAAACAGCAAGAATGCATGCAAGAATGATGCCGTGATTGTTGGGGGGGTTCAACATGCTAATGATAAGCTTTCTTCATGACATTATTTAAAGGACAGTATTATGAAAGTTTTGCTGGTGAGGCAGTGATTGGTGCTGCGTTTTGTATCTAGAGACACCCCTTTTTTGGGGTAAATATATATATATGTATATATATATATATATATATATATATATATATATATATATATATATATATATATATATATATATATAATCTTGAGCCACAGGTGAAGAAGTAACATAATGGGAGAGTCCTGGCCGGTTTCGAATTCATATCAAAGCCATTAGCATTAGCGGTTTTTAAAAATGAAACTCATAACCAGTCAGGTACCTAGATGCAAGATGTTATTCCTTCACCTGTGTTTTAATTATATATTGAAAATCACATGGAATTTTGACTAATATTATATATTATATATCTATACATGTATATATATACTTGTATTGTATATATATACAGTATGCATATACCCTGTTTATTTTATATATACATACATACATACATATATATATATATATATATATAAAGTTTTTGAATTTTTATTTCATACATACATATATATATATTATATATATATATATATATATATATATATATATATATATATATATATATAATATAAGTTTGAATTTTATTTCAGTCCTGCTGAGTGCGTCATGTCCTCATTAAGAATGACTGCTTGCTCAGAGCTCGCTCTCTGAAAAGCGAGGAAGTCGAAACAGTATACTGTAATATTTTTCGGTATTGCTGAGTTTAGAGCTGGGATGCAGTCAGTCATTATTATTATTATTATTATTATTATTATTATTATTATTATTATTATTATTATTATTATTATTATTATTATTAATGGGTCTGTTATTAGAATGTTTCCCATAGAAATATATCAAAAATCAGGTACTATTATTATTATTATTATTATATTATTATTATTATTTTTTTTTTTTTTTTTTTTTTTTTTTTTTTTTTTTTTTTTTGCTCTATCACAGTCCTCCAATTCAACTGGGTGGTATTTATAGTGTGGGGTGGCCGGGTTGCATCCTGCCTCCTTAGGAGTCCATCACTTTTCTTACTATGTGTGCCGTTTCTAGGATCACACTCTTCTGCATGAGGCCCGGAGCTACTTCAGCCTCTAGTTTTTCTAGATTCCTTTTCAGGGACATTGGGATCGTGCCGAGTGCTCCTATGATTATGGGTACGATTTCCACTGGCATATCCCATATCCTTCTTATTTCTATTTTTCAGATCTTGATACTTATCCATTTTTTCCCTCTCTTTCTCTTCACTCTGGTGTCCCATGGTATTGCGACGTCAATGAGTGATACTTTCTTCTTTGACTTTGTCAATCAACGTCACGTCTGGTCTGTTTGCACGTATCACCTATCCGTTCTGATACCATAGTCCCAGAGGATCTTTGCCTGATCGTTTTCTATCACTCCCTCAGGTTGGTGCTACGTACCACTTATTACTGCAAGGTAGCTGATGTTTCTTGCACAGGCTCCAGTGGAGGGCTTTTGCCACTGAATCATGCCTCTTTTTGTACTGGTTCTGTGCAAGTGCCATGGGGGGGGGCATTCACTTGCTATGTGGTTTATGGTTTCATTTTTCGTATTGCACTTCCTACATATGGGAGAGATGTTATTTTTCCGTCTATCATACTTTGAACATATCTGGTTCTTAGGGCCTGATCTTGTGCCGCTGTTTATCATTCCTTCAGTTTTCCTTCTTTAGCTCTCCCCTCTGTAGCCATTGCCAATTGTCATCGCTGGCTAGTTCTTTAGTCTGTCCTCATGTATGTCCGTGCATTGGTTTGTTGTGCCAGTCCTCTGTTCTTTCTGTCTTTCTCCTGTCTCTGTATATTTCTGGGTCTTCGTCTACTTTTATTAGTCCTTCTTCCCATGCACTCTTAGCCACTCGTCTTCACTGGTTTTCAGATATTGCCCCAGTGCTCTGTTTTCGATGTTGACGCAGTCCTCTATACTTAGTAGTCCTCTCCCTCCTTCCTTTCGTGTTATGTATAGTCTGTCCGTATTTGCTCTTGGGTGTAGTGTCTTTGTGTATTGTCATTTGTTTCCTGGTTTTCTGATCTATGCTGCGGAGTTCTGCCTTCGTCCATTCCACTATTCCTGCGCTGTATCTGATTACTGGCACTGCCCATGTGTTTATGGCTTTTATCATATTTCCGGCGTTGAGTTTTGATTTGAGTATCGCCTTGAGTCTCTGCATATATTCTTTCCTGATCGTGTCCTTCATCTCTTGGTGTTTTTATATCTCCTCCTTCCATTATTCCCAGGTATTTGTATCCTGTCTCATCTATGTGTGTGTTGCTCCCCATCTGGTAGCTTTATCCCTTCAGTTCTCGTTACTTTGCCTTTTTGTATGTTGACTTAAGGCGCATTTTTCTATTCCAAACTCCATCCTGATGTCTCCAGATACAATCCTTACATCTGGATTAGGGTATCTATTTCCTGATGCTCTTACCATACAGCTTGATGTCGTCCATGAACATCAGATGGTTTGATTTTGTTGCCTCTTTTCTTGAGTTGGTACCCGGCATCCATCTTCTGTAGTACTTTTGTCATGGGAATCATGGCTACTACGAAGAGTAGTGTGGGGACAGTGAGTCGCCCTGGAAGATCCCTCTCCTGATATTAACCTCTGCTAGTCTTTTTCCAGAGCTTGTAAGTATTGTATTCCAGTTGCGCATTGTATTTTTGAGGAAGCTGATGGTATTTTCCTCTGCCCCATATATTTTCAGGCATTCTATTAGCCATGTGTGTGGTATCATGTCGAAGGCTTTTCTTATAGTCTATCCATGCCATGCTTAGGTTGGTTTTCCTTCTCCTACTGTTCTTCATTACCATTTTGTCTATCAGGAGCTGGTCTTTTGTGCCCCTACCTTCCTTCTGCAGCCTTTCTGTTGGTGGGGGATGGTGTTTGTCTCACCTCTAGGTAGTTGTATAGCCTTTCACTGATGATACCTGTTAGTAACTTCCACATTATTGGTAGGCAGGTGATAGGCCTGTAGTTACTGCTATATTTCCCTTACTCTTGTCGTTTTTGTACTAAGGATGTTCTTCCTGTGGTCATCCATTTGGGTGCTTGGTGATTTGAGATACAATGCTGGAGTTGTTCTGCTATTCGTGGGTGTAGGGCCTTGAAGTTTTTGAGCCAGTATCCATGGACTTCATCGGGACCTGGGGCTTTCCAGTTTGGCATTTTCTTTAGTTGTGTGCTGACTGTGTCTGTCGTGATGTCGTGAATCTTTGTTTTATTCTCCCTGTTTCTTCTTCCTTGACTTCCTGGAGCCATGTTGCATGTTTGTTGTGTGATACCGGATTGCTCCATATGTTTTCCCAGAGTCTCTTACTTGATTCGGCTTCAGGAATTTCTGGGTGGTTGTCTTCCCCTCTTAGTTGGCTGTATAGTCTTTTCTGGTTGTTCCGAATAGTTTGTTCTGTTGGTATCCCTTATTCCTGTTCATGTACCGTTTGGATCTTGTGTGCTTTGGCCTTAAGCCTCTGTTTAACATCTTCTATTGTGTTGTTTAGTCCCCTCTCTTGTACTTTGTATTTCCTCGTTGAGTTCCTCCCTTGTTTTCTTGCTTCTTAGCCTTTTTTCTGCCATCTCTTTCAGTTTACTCAAGTCAGATCTCATCACCATGATTTGCTTTTCCAGGCGCCTTTTCCAAGGAGGTTGCTGTTTTTGGTTTCTGTTGGGTTGGTTGTGACGGTGGTGTTGGTGTTCGAATCCCCATCAGTTCTGCTACTAATCTTGCTCCTGCATATGTCAAGTTATTTGTTTCTGTGATACTGGTGGTGTGTATTAGGCCCATTATTTCATTGACCTCACTTGTTTTTCTCCCTTAATTTCTTGGTGTTGTAGGCTTTCATGGAGGGGATCTTTGTTCTCTCTGTATCTGGCTCCATCCATTGTCTAATCTTTTCTCACCCATTCCGTCCTCTCTGTTACTTCGTCTGGTGTTATTATTATTATTATTATTATTATTATTATTATTATTATTTATTATTATTATTATTATTATTATTATTATTATTATTATTATGGGTCTGTTATTAGAATGTTTCCATAGAAATCTATCAAAATCAGGTACATTATTATTATTATTATTATTATTATTATGGTCTGCGTAATGATCAGCAAAAGTTAGGGGGTTTGCTGGACGCCCTCATCAATTTTGTGCCTCCTGAATTACCAGTGGCAGCAAGATCAGATTTGTCTTTGGGAGCCACACGATCACCTGCCCAGACTACCAGGAGTAAGGGGCGTACCGCCGGTGCTAAGGGTAGGGGCCTCGTTTGTCATCTCCTGCTTCCCCTGCACCAAATCCGTTGGCCAACTGTGGTGCTTTTCCTTATGGAGATATCATTAACTGTCTGCGAGGATTGCATGAGCAAAATATGAAACTGCTAAATTATCTGGAGTGCATTTCAAGCAAACTTGATACAGTGACGGTGTCTGGTGCTACTGTGATTCACAGATAACCAGGAGCATGGTGTCGCCTCTCCCGAAGAAGTTACACTGGCCTCAGTTTAACCAAAAAATTGAGAAATTAGAGCAGCAACAAAATTCGGAAATTTGATATGTAAGGGGCCAGCAGTTGGTGGTTTGGTCACGGCAGCGACGACTGATTCTCGCGTTAATTTTCATGTCTTGAAAGGAGAAGTCTGTAAGTACATTTGTGGAGAGGATGGTGTCCTAATTGATATTAACTGTATACAAGTTAGTTTTCTTTGATCGCCAACAGAAAGTTATTGAGAGTTAGTTGTGGTAACGCAGTGAATAAACATCTCTTATTAAAACAGGCCAGACGGCGTAGGCCTGCTGATTTTTATGTAACTGAATATTTAACAAAATCTAACCAGGTAATATTCTATAACTTGAGGCAGTTAAAAAAGCAATTTCCAGCTAAGATAAAATCTGTATTTACTCTGGATGGCATTACTCATGTCAGGTTCGTTAACAATGACCGGGTCCGCAGGGTCTCAACCCTAACTGAACTGCGAGATATAGACCAACGAGAAATGCCAGTTATGGATGCTGTGGATATTTGAATGTTAATGCTGAAACACCCGGTGTTGCTGTGTAAGTACTGTATTGTAATCAATGATGGCTTCTATTGATTTTGAAAACGGTGATTACCCATACTGACGCTAGATCTGGTTAATTATTCTCCTCCCTTGTGTAATTATCTTGACTGTGAGTTAATATCTAATATGGTAACTGTTACATGTTTTAATATATTACTCTTGAACATACGAAGTTGTAAAAAGAATTTTATGCATTTTGTGTCACATTTTGCTAACCTGTTAACCCTGTTTTCATGTGTAATCTTTACTGAAACTTGGTTATCTCCTGATATAGACGTAAATTATGTAATTCCTGGATTTTACCTCTCATGATATATATCGAAACCATTATGTGGAGGAGTGAAGATATTTATAAAATATGGCATACGGGCGAAAATTTTAGAAAATTTCTCGTTTGTAATGACCTCTTCGAGGTCTTAACAGTTGTACTCAACTTTAACAGTGTTGACGTTGTCTGCTCTGCTCTCTACCATCCCCCTACCTCCTCCCCTGAGAATAACAATGCGTTTGTCTCTAATTACTTATCCTTCTTGAGAGATTTACTTGCTAAGTACAAGAAAGTGATAGCATGCGGTGATTATAATATCAATCTGCTTAATATGGGTAAATTTGGATATATTGATAATTTATTAATGGTATGTTTGAAATTGGCTTTACGCCATTGGTTACAATACCCACCAAAATAAACATCGATAGTGTTTTAACAAGGTCAGCCTATGGACCATATTTGGATTATTAATATTGATAATGTGAAATAACACTTACGTTATCCCTTATGATCTTATAGACCATTTTATTGTTATGGCTTCATTTAAGCCTTTTGCTAACCAACTTGTAGGTAGGGTTGCTCAGGTGAGGAGATCGTTTAGCAAGAGGAGCTTGACGACTTTTAGGTTTCTTGTGTCTAATTTTAATCCTCGTGAGTTTTGTTCGTAGTAGTAGTTTTGATACTGTGTATGAATCTTACTTTGCTGGTGTTTTAAACTTTATGAGAGCTCATTCCCTCTTAAAAAATCCTTACCCAAACTGATCGAGCCAGCTCCATGGATGACACCTATTCTGAAATCTTGTATTGCTAAAAAGTCCAGGTTATATAAATTGTACTTGAAAGGTAAGATTGAGAAGTTGGCCTATACTCAATATAGAAATATGCTAACAAAAGCAATTAGACTGGCCAAACGAGTATACTATTATAGTAAATTTAAAGATGCTGGAAATGATACTTCGAAACTGTGGTTAATCATTAATAATCTTATAAAAACTAAAAAAGCTGCCAGCCTGGAATATATCCAGACCTGATGGGATTGATGGCTTGGATTTGGTCAACTATGTCAATAATTTTTTATAAATGCTGCTGCCTCCCTTGTGGGTAATTTGGAACCACTGCTTGTAACTACCTACCATACCCCTCCAATAATGACAACGTGTTACTTAGGCCGACTGATCATGTAGAGGTGGCACACGTCATCAGAAGTTTAAAAAATAAAGGCAATAAAATTTGTGACATAACGCCGTTAATATTGAAGGATAGCTGTAAGTATTTGCTTCCCATTATGCAATGCTCTATAATATGTCCATTATGCAGCCTGAATTTCATAGTCGACTTAATGTTGCAAGAGTTACTCCTGTATATAAGTCTGGTATTAGAAAGCATAATTGATAATTATAGGCCCATATCAGTTTTTTTACCCGTGGCTTCAAAAATCTTTGAAAGGTTAACTCTAGACAGGATGAACAGCTTCATTGAAAAGTACTCTATTCTTAATGATTCTCAATATGGCTTCCGCAAGAATAGAAGTACTACACAGGCCATTATTAAATTTCTCTCTATTGCAACAAAGGCTTATCAAGAGAAGAGTTTCTGTGTCTGCTTCTTCTTGACTTGAGAAAGGATTTTTCATTTGACACTGTCACACAAAATACTTTTGGATAAACTACAGCAATTATGGGTTTGGGTTCGTGGCCAATTTCATCTATACCTGAGATCATACTTTGCTAACAGAAGGCAGTTTGTAAGCGTAAATGGTGTTGATTCTGATGTTAAAGTGATTACATGTGTGTGCCTCAAGGGTCTATACTTGGTCCTCTTTGTTTTAATATATTTATAAATGACCTACCTAATGCTGTGCAGGCCGAAACAATTTTATTTGCGGATAGATGTGCTGCTTTTCTGTTGGTATCCCATTCATTCACCGAGCTTATGAATAAAGTTAGGAATTTGTTTAATGAACTTGAGGTATACTTAAAAGCAAATATGCTAACTCCTAATACTAGTAAGAGTAAGTTGATGTTTGTCCTGACCAGGTCTCCCCAAGAACTTCCGCCCTATCTTTCGCTGGTGGCTTATTGAATGGGTAACGGACTTCAAATACCTAGGCTTGACTATCACTAATACCTTGACATATACAAAACACATTAACAATGTCTCACTTAATGTCAGCCGTGTAACTGGAGCAATTATTAGTACTCGTGATTTCGTGCCGACTGACATATTGCTTAAACTATATTATGCTCTAGTGCTCCCCTACTTGAATAACCACCTCTTAATATGGGGCTCGGCACCTGTTACTGTGCTTAAGAGATTGAAGGTACGTGTCAACAACTTGCTAAGAATAATTCTGGGAGTCAGATATGAGGATGGAAGGACCGTGATGGGCACATCGGAACTATATACACGTTTGCAAATACTAAACTTAAGTAGCCTGTATAAACTAAGCTTATTCAAGTTCTTGAGAAGACTGCTTATGGGTGAGCTGCCTTACTTTTATGATCTTTTGTTACGCCCAACTTGAGTTCCCATGAATATGCTACTAGGGGCCGTGGTTATCATACACTATCATACGTACGGAGGTTGAAAGGAGATTCCTCCACTATCAGTGATTGGGCTTAACAATGAACTTGACAGAAAGCTTTTTAGAAGATTCCTTTTATGTTTCTCTCAGAAATTACAAAAAAACTGTTACTTGCACAACAGTAGGTATTTTAAGTGGTGTTGAACTGTGCTTTTTAAAGACTCCTTTTAGTTACCTAGGTATTTTTTATTCCTTGGAACACAAGCTGGACGTGTGTGTTATTTTATTGGCATTTGTATGAATGCTTTTTGTGTTGCAAGCTGGACTTGCCTTCTTTTGTATTTTAATGTCTTACTTAGTATTATATCTTACTTAGTATTATAACCCTTTGTCAAATAGGCTCGACCCATGTATTTTTATGTCTCTGTTTTAGCTTGTAAGTCTGTATAACTTTTATGAAAAACCAGACTAAACTTGCCTTATGTTATCGCCATATAAGCATTAATTGCTTCGGGAATTTTCTGTTTATACTAGAATTTTGTAACAAATAAGGACAACAAATATACTATACTATACTATACTATACTATACTATTAATATTATTATTATTATTATTATTATTATTAATGGGTCTGTTATATAATGTTCCATAGAAATATATCAAAATCAGGTACCATTATTATTATTATTATTATTATTATTATTATTATTATTATTATTATTATTATTATTATTATTATTATTATTATTATTAATGGTCTGAATTAGAATGATTCATAGAAATATATCAAAATCAGGTACTATTATTATTATTATTATTATTATTTTTATATTATTATTATTATTATTATTATTATTATTATTATTATTATTATTATTATTATTATGAACCGATCTGTTATTTAGATATATAATTAGAAAGCTAAGAATATTTATTATTATTATTATTATTTCTGCTCTATCACAGTCCTCCAATTCGACTGGGTTGGGTATTTATAGTGTGGGGTTCCGGGTTGCATCCTGCCTCCTTAGGAGTCCATCACTTTTCTTACTATGTGTGCCGTTTCCAGGATCACACTCTTCTGCATGAGTCCTGGAGCTACTTCAGCCTCTGAGTTTTTCTAGATTCCTTTTCAGGGATCTTGGGATCGTGCCTAGTGCTCCTATGATTATGGGTACGATTTCCACCGGCATATCCCATATCCTTCTTATTTCTATTTTCAGATCTTGATACTTATCCATTTTTCCCTCTCTTTCTCTTCAACTCTGGTGTCCCATGGTATTGCGACATCAATGAGTGATCTTTGTTCTTGACTTTGCCAATCAACGTCACCTCTGGTCTTTTTTGCACGTATCACCCTATCCGTTCTGATACCATAGTCCCAGAGGATCTTTGCCTGATCGTTTTTTTATCACTCCCTCAGGTTGGTGCTCGTACCACTTATTACTGCAAGGTAGCTGATGTTTCTTGCACAGGCTCCAGTGGAGGGCTTTTTGCCACTGAATCATGCCTCTTTTTGTACTGGTTCTGTGCAAGTGCCGAACATTCGCTTGCTATGTGGTTTATGGTTTCATTTTTTCGTATTGCAATTCCTACATATGGGAGAGATGTTATTTCCGTCTATCGTTCTTTGGATATATCTGGGTCTTAGGGCCTGATCTTGTGCCGTCTGTTATCATTCCTTCAGTTTCCTTCTTGAGCTCTCCCCATCTGTAGCCATTGCCATGTGTCATCGCTGGCTATTCTTTAGTCTGTCCCATGTATTGTCCGTGCATTGGTTTGTTGTGCCAGTCTCTGTTCTGTCTGTCATTATCCTGTCTCTGATATTTTCTGGGTCTTCGTCTACTTTTATTAGTCCTTCTTCCCTATGCACTCTTGAGCCACTCGTCTTCACTGGTTTTCAGATATTCCCAGTGCTCTGTTTTCGATGTTGACGCAGTCCTCTATACTTGTAGTCCTCTCCCTCCTTCCTTTCGTATTATGTATAGTCTGTCCGTATTTGCTCTTGGGTGTAGTGCTTTGTGTATTGTCATATGTTTCCTGGTTTTCTGATCTATGGTCCGGAGTTCTGCCTTCGTCCATTCGACTATTCCTGCGCTGTATCTGATTACTGGCACTGCCCATGTGTTATGGCTTTTATCATATTTCCAGCGTTGAGTTTTTGACTTGAGTATCGCCTTGAGTCTCTGCATATATTCTTTCCTGATCGTGTCCTTCATCTCTTGGTGTTTTATATCCCCTCCTTCCATTATTCCCAAGTATTTGTATCCTGTCTCATCTATGTGTTCGATGTTGCTCCCATCTGGTAGCTTTATCCCTTCAGTTCTCGTTACTTTGCCTTTTTGTATGTTGACTAAGGCGCATTTTTCTATTCCAAACTCCATCCTGATGTCCCCAGATACAATCCTTACAGTCTGGATTAAGGTATTTATTTCCTTGATGCTCTTACCATACAGCTTGATGTCGTCCATGAACATCAGATGGTTGATTCTGTTGCTTCTTTTCTTGAGTTGGTACCCGGCATCCATCTTCTGTAGTTCTTTTGTCATGGGAGTCATGGCTACTACGAAGAGTAGTGGGGACAGTGAGTCGCCCTGGAAGATCCCTCTCCTGATATTAACCTCTGCTAGTCTTATTCCAGAGCTTGTAAGTATTGTATTCCAGTTGCGCATTGTATTTTTGAGGAAGCTGATGGTGTTTTCCTCTGCCCCATATATTTTCAGGCATTCTATTAGCCATGTGTGTGGTATCATGTCGAAGGCTTTCTTATAGTCTATCCATGCCATGCTTAGGTTGGTTTTTACTTCTCCTACTGTTCTTCATTACTTTTTGTCTATTTTGTCTATCAGGAGCTGGTCTTTTCGTGCCCCTACACTTCCTTCTGCAGCCTTTCTGTTGGTGGGGGATGGTGTTTGTCTCCTCTAGGTAGTTGTATAGCCTTTCACTGATGATACCTGTTAGTAACTTCCACATTATTGGTAGGTCAGGTGACAGGCCTGTAGTTACTGGCTATATTTCCCTTACTCTTGTCTTTTTGTACTACGGATGTTCTTCCTGTGGTCATCCATTTGGGTGCATGGTGATTTGAGATACAATGCTGGAGTTGTTCTGCTATTCGTGGGTGTAGGGCCTTGAAGTTTTTGAGGCCAGTATCCATGGACTTCATCGGGACCTGGGGCTTTCCAGTTTGGCATTTTCTTTAGTTGGTGTCTGACTGTGTCTGTCGTGATCTCTGTGAATCTTTGTTTTATTCTCCCTGTTTCTTCTTCCTTGACTTCCTGGAGCCATGTTGCATGTTTGTTGTGTGATACCGGATTGCTCCATATGTTTTTCCAGAGTCTCTTACTTGTTCGGCTTCAGGAATTTCTGGGTGGTTTCTTCCCCTCTTAGTTGGCTGTATAGTCTTTTCTGGTTGGTTCCGAATAGTTTGTTCTGTTGGTATCCCTTATTCCTGTTCATGTACCGTTGGATCTTATGTGCTTTGGCCTTAAGCCTCTGTTTTACATCTCTATTTGTGTTGTTTCGTCCCCTCTTTTGTACTTTGTATTTCTCGTTGAGTTCCTCCCTTGTTTTCTTGCTTCTTAGCCTTTTTCTGCCATCTCTTTCAGTTTACTCAAGTCAGATCTCATCACCATGATTTGCTTTTCCAGGCGCCTTTTCCAAGGAGGTTGCTGTTTTGGTTTCTGTTGGGTTGGGTGTGCTGGTGGTGTTGGTGTTCGAATCCCCATCAGTTCTGCTACTAATCTTGCTCCTACATATACCAAGTTATTTGTTTCTGTGATACTGGTGGTGTGTATTATGCCCATTATTTCATTGACTCACTTGTTTTCTCCCTTAATTTCTTGGTGTTTGTAGGCTTTCATGGAGGGGATCTTTGTTCTCTCTGTATCTGGCTCCATCCATTGTCTAATCTTTTCTACCCATTCCGTCCTCTCTGTTACTTCGTCGGTGTTTTCTTCGTGTGTCGTTGTTTGATACCTCATCCTCCCTGTCGTCTTCTGTGGCATCGTCTCTCAGTTCGTCTTCGTGTAATTCGTTGTCGTGTGACATTTCCCTTTCCAGTTCTTCTCTTTCTGTTGGGGAGAGCCAGTTCTTTTTCTTTATGTTCCTTACTTGTCTGCCAGCCTCTGCTCTGTTTGGGGGGTGTTATTCCTCTCATTCCAGATGTTGACCAACCTTCTTCTATATCCTCTCTCTATATTATTATTATTATTATTTTTTTTTTTTTTTTTTTTTTTTTTTTTGTTTTTTTTTTTTTTTTTTTTTTTTTTTTTTTTTTTGCTCTATCACAGTCCTCCAATTCGACTGGGTGGTATTTAAAGTGTGGGGTTCCGGGTTGCATCCTGCCTCCTTAGGAGTCCATCACTTTTCTTACTATGTGTGCCGTTTCTAGGATCACTCTTCTGCATGAGGCCCGGAGCTACTTCAGCCTCTATTTTGTTTTTCTAGATTCCTTTTCAGGGATCTTGGGATCGTGCCTAGTGCTCCTATGATTATGGGTACGATTTCCACTGGCATATCCCATATCCTTCTTATTTCTATTTTCAGACTCTTGATACTTATCCATTTTTTCCCTCTCTTTCTCTTCACTCTGGTGTCCCATGGTATTGCGACGTCATGATGATACTTTCTTCTTGACTTTGTCAATCAACGTCACGTCTGGTCTGTTTGCACGTATCACCCTATCCGTTCTGATACCATAGTCCCAGAGGATCTTTGCCTGATCGTTTTCTATCACTCCCTCAGGTTGTGCTCGTACCACTTATTACTGCAAGGTAGCTGATGTTTCTTGCACAGGCTCCAGTGGAGGGCTTTTGCCACTGAATCATGCATCATGCCTCTTTTTGTACTGGTTCTGTGCAAGTGCCGGCATTCACTTGCTATGTGTTTATGGTTTCATTTTTCGTATTGCACTTCCTACATATGGGAGAGATGTTATTTCCGTCTATCATACTTTGAACATATCTGGTTCTTAGGGCCTGATCTTGTGCCGCTGTTATCATTCCTTCAGTTTCCTTCTTTAGCTCTCCCCTCTGTAGCCATTGCCAATTGTCATCGCTGGCTAGTTCTTTAGTCTGTCTCATGTATTGTCCGTGCATTGGTTTGTTGTGCCAGTCCCTCTGTTCTTTCT